>NC_056726.1:714076374-714238874 GCF_019279795.1 Protopterus annectens
AAACTACAGTACATTACAATGTACTGTACATATGTACACAAAGTGACTGTCCCATTTGTGGTCAGTGCTGTGGAATGCCTATAGTAAAAGGTGTATTGTAAAAACCATGAAACATGTATACAGCTCAGATGGCTTAGTAGTAAGTCCCATGACTATGGTGTCCATGGTCCAGAGTTCAAGACCTGCAATGCTTTAAAACTGTTTTTTACTCCAGAATAAGGCTCATTTAAGCAGTTGTAAGCATATTTAAAAGTGTTAGTGCGACACTAAAGCAGCAGTTAAACACAGTTAAATGAAATTTAAAAACATATAACCTGTGTGTGCAAACATAGCTACATCTGCTAACAACTCAGGATATATATATTTCAGTGAAGTAACATCTCACTATGTGCTTACATAACATTTTAGTCTCTGTTGACTTTACTCTCCGGCACACATGGGTGTTTCAAATATTTATTATACTGAAGATTACTACCTAAATATGCAAGCTGTGGGTAAGGTATACTTTTTAACATGAGAAACATCTCTAACTTTATTGGGATTTAAACCACAAATACACAGATACTATGCAAATGCTGCAACCATTATACTATTGACATTAATGTTGCTTTTGCCTATTTCCTATTTAGATGATTTCTATGTATAAGCTAGGCTAAGCAAAGGGTGGAAGTGCCCAAACCCACTGAGCTTCACTTACTCTTGAAATAAAAACATAACAAATGAAATGACAGACTATTAATTAAATTCCTAACTACATTCGGCATAGCCCCTCACTGACAAACTTCAAGAGAAACCTTAATGCATGAATGGGTAACAGAATATACACCCCTGGGATCATGTGCCCCAGAACCATACAGCCAGGGGGAGGGGGAGCCCCTCCAGTTTTATAGCTGCAAGACTTGTTGGGGAAATTGAATGGTGTTGATTTTTCACGTTAACATGCTCTTTTTAGATCACTAAGTGCCCCTATCACCCTCCACCACCTCAGTCTTCTACAGCTTCCGGCAACTCTGTCTGGAATCACTTCATTGGCTATGCTTGACAGAGGCTCAATTACTTCATCAATGGTACAGAGAAAGCCAACACACTGTAGCTATGCTTCTAAATGCCCTTGGGCAGATAGCCCTCTACCTATCTGTGAACCTCTAAAGTGCAGGCCATCACAGAAATAATATGTGAATAAACAGAGCTTTCAGATCACAATATACAGTGAGAAATCACCATGTAGTCAGAAAACAGTTAAGTACAGCAAGAAAATACAGAACACTGATACTTAATCACTCCAAAACCCTATCTTGGAAGCTAGAATACTTGTATCAGTTTAAGGCTTTCTATTGCTTACCAGTATGTTATCTACAGGAAAGATGAAACAAGCACAGATGTGAAACATGCATGCAACAATACCATACCAGCGTGCATGTGTCAGCCTTAGGCTTTCGAATACTGGCCAAGGCTCTTGGCGCCCCCATGGTGCCTTTTTTAGGCAAGGCTCAAAGGTGAATACCACCTCCATAAACAGCACAATAGCAAAATCAATGAGGGCTATGCTACTCAATGCCAGGAGTCGTGATCACAAAATGCACGTACTCACAGCACTCCTCAGTATGGACAACATCAACATCTGTGCAGTAACTGAAACCTGTTTTAAGGCTCCTGAGAGCACATTAGCACTACCGGACTACAACCCATACCACACATTTTGGCCACAGAACATGGACTGACACAGACATGGAGGGGGTGTATCCATATTCATCAGGGATGCCTACACCTCCAAGTTAGTGGGGCAGCATGACACTTCTGAGATCATCCATGTGCAGCTAACATCAGCCACAACTGCAATGCAAACTGTGGCCTGCTACAGATAACCCTCCATGACCCAGGACCACCACTCCACTTACCTAGAAACAGTGGAAAACATGACAGTCCTACTGAACACTCTGGTATTGGTCAATTTCAAATACCCTACCATTAACTGGGAAACATACTTGAGCACTCACTTCTAGGCCTAGCACTTCCTGGAATTTATCACCTCAAATGCCCTGTATTAGATGGCAAACTTCCTAACCAGAGGTTGAAACATACTAGAAGTGGTAATCACCAACATGGGCGATAGGTGCACCACAGCAGAGGTAAACTGGTAACTGGTTAGGTCTGACCATGAACTATTCACTGATGATTTCCACACCCAACCATCTCCCCCACCCAAGGAAACCACAGTGAAAACCTTTCCTACAGCTAACTTCACACTACTAAAGACAGAGGTGGGAGGTTTCACAGCCCCCATGCTAAGGGAAAACACTGCTCAAGACACAGAAAGATTTACAAATGCACTCTATAAGCACCTACAAGGATATATGGATCGTGCCATCACTGGTAAATCAAGACTCGCTCCTCCAAGACAAGGAAACCAGTCTGGTGAACCCCTGCAATAAACAGGCTATACAACAGAAGTAGGAAAGTAGTCCAGAAAAACAGCAAATCCCAAGAAGGACAGACATCCGTGACCAGTATTAGTAAGAAACTTAGGTCCATCATGAAATCATCTAAGGCTAACTTCAACAGGAAAATAGGCAAGGATTTGAAAGATAACCACAAAGCCTTCTTTGGCTATGTCAAGGATCTAAGTGGTAACACACATATTTGCACTGTGTCGCTGCAATATAGCACAAAACATACTGAACCTACTGATATCGCCAACATCCTTGCAGATACATTCAGTGCAAACTTCACCCCCTAAAAAGCCCACTACAATACCTGAAAAGTACAGTATCCCAGACATCGGAGACAGACAGGTGGAAATAGCCCTCTCAAATGGCAAAACACACCATCAATGGAGGCAGATGGTGTCCCAGACTGCATCTTGCAAACACTACAAGACAAACTAACCCCCCACCTAATTAAGCTTTTCAACCTCAGCCTCTACACAGGCTACATGCCCATACAATGGTGCATCACAATGGTTATTCCACTCCACCAAGGTGGAAACACAACTGACCATGGTAACTACCACCCCATAAGCCTGACTAGCCTGGTCTGCAAAGCTATGGAGCACATCCTCATGGTACTCATTAACAAATACATTGGTAACCTCCAAATACTTGACCCAACCCAGGTCTGCTGGGTTGAGTGCAGATCATGCCTACTGAACCTGTTTGGCATCTTACAGACAGTCACCAAGGTGTTAGATGAGGGGAGAGGTGGTTCACACATTCTACCTGGACCTTGTCAAGGCTTTTGACACCATTCCCCACTCAGGTATTATTGATAAACTCACCAGCCTGTACATAAACCCATACATCACAGGATGGGTTGCCAACAGGCTTACACACAGAACCTACATGGTAAGACTAGCAGCCTCCAGGTCCAACTCTTAACCAGTCACAACTGGTATCTCACAGGACTCAGTCCTGAGACCCCTTCTGTTTGGCATTTACTTCTCAGAGGTTCAGGCAAACACAGGTGGACTACAGCAGATGATGTTTGGCAATGACTGCAAACTGGGAGCCATAACTGACAGTCCAGCTGACACAGACATCCTTCAAAGGGTCTCACAGAGACCGACACAGGATGTCAAAGTCATGGCCTCAAGCTAAGTGCCCCAAACTGCATGGTTATTCCATTTTGGAAAAACTAAACACCCACATATTAACACATAAGTGACAGCCACCTTAATACAGATGAGGTAATAGGGGATCTGGGGACTAAGGTCGATAGTGTTCTCTCCTTTGACAATCATATCTCCAAAGTAGTTAGGACATCCTTCTATCTAGGCCATCTGATTACTAAAGGGTTTGCATCTAGACATACTGAGGTTATAGTGTCCCTTTACTCGTCACTCATCAGTCCCATCATAGAGTATAATAACCCATTTGAGATGTACCTCAGAAGACATTTCCAACAGCTGGAAGGACCATGAACGTACCTCACCAAGAGGATTACTGGCCTCAAACATATGTCCTATGCAGCCAGACTGAATAAACTCCTGCTTTACTCAGTGGCATCTCGTTTACTCAAAGATGATCTCTGCTGGCCTACAAAGCCATGTCCAACTCAGGCTTAATGGATATGCAACACCTATGGGAATCCATGTCACAGTGAGCCACATGCTGTAGTGAGCTAAACCTTGCCACAACAATAACTAGAACATGCTGGAGGGACATATTCCTGTCACAGAAACTCCCCATGCTTCGGAACAACATCCCTAATTACATTATACAGAGCCCCTCACTAACTCTCTTCAAGAGAAACCTTGAAGAGTGGATGGGGAACAGTAGATACACCCCAGAGATCCCGCCATTGGCTCTTCTCCACAGGGGGGCAGCTAATTAATCAATGGGGTGGCAAAAGCTGACACATTTTGGCTAGGATTATGAATGCCCTAGGGCAGTTAGCCAAGTACCTACCTATGAACCTATGAACCTATACATACAGTATCAGCACATGCTGATAGCTTAATTTACTGTTCATGTGTTGACTTACCTTGTGCCAATAGCAGTTGTGTGTGCAGTAGTTGAGGGCTGCCTATGTTGGATGCACACAGTAGACTGCCTACACATGACAATTTACAGGTAGTCTTGTGTATGTGTCATCCATTTTTACTGTGTGTGCAGGTGGAGAAAGGTGTCAGTCCCTAGGTGCCTACACTGTCAGTGTGTGTGCTATACGTTACCTCCTTGCCAAGGCATGGGCATATTGGGCACACCTCTGTCAGCCTACTGGGGCTGGCTCAGAGTGTTCATGGTCTGAGTACCTCTGTGCCTGTGGGGACCTTGGCAATGCTGGTGGGCTGTGAGGGCCTTCACCATTCTGTCATTGTTGCAGCTGTTTCTGCAGGATAATATTGTGCAGCTTGTCTCCACCAGATATAGCCAAGCAAAGTAACCATGATTTAAGCATCCCAAACACACACTCTATGATGATTCTGGTTTGTGCGTGTGCCTCATTATCCCCTTTCCTGTTCTGCAGGTAGCTGCTTGCAGCCTTATTAGCTGTTGTCAATGGCCCACTGTAGATTCCTAGGTGTTAACTAATCATTTGTACTCCAATTTGCCTGCTGCAGCATTTCCTTATTTTTTTCCTATACCCTTCCTGTTTCAGCTCCATTGCACACCACGCAAACCCGTTTACCGAGTTTAAGCGCATTTTAATCTCTGTTCACATGCATATTCGGTTACCTTGTGTGCTCTCAGCTAAGCAAAGCTAAACCCAGTTCAACACATCCCTTTCCTGCAGCTTTGCTTAGCTACGGGCAAACTGGATTAGCAATGCTCCAATGTGCTTAAAACAAAGGTGACACACCCCCCTCTCTTGATGTCATCTTTATCTCATGGGCACACATTGGTGTTATAATGCTACGCTGTGAGGTGCATCCTTACACCAGCAGGGAATATGTGATTCACTATAACTCCTCTCATTTGCATGAAATTGCCTACTAATTCCTAGATACTGCACATAACATGCCTGCCATTGACTATTATGGGGAAATCATGATATGTGTTGCATTGCAGTTTTATTCTATATTTTTCTATTTTTCTTGCAATTCTGTTTGTGCGCTGCTGCCCTATGCTTAAACTTCGCTATACTGCGAAAAAAAATTAAATGTTATTTTTATATTTTGTACATTTTTTTATGTGAATGGCTATATATTTAGCCATTGGCATATATTAACAATATAATACGTGTGTTTGCCCAGCTGTTATGGCTCCGATTTTATGTTTGCAATAATGTAAACCATTTTTTACAGTTTACATTTCTGCATACTTACACTACATCTGCATCACTTCCTGGATCACTAATTACCTTAATTTGCATGCTACACTGCTGCAAATGGGGTAATTAGCATACAGGGGCCGGGAGCTGTGCTGGCGTAGCATACGCAGGTAGTGCACGTGGAAACAGCTCATACCTGGATCGCTCACCGGCCATATTTGGTGTTGGAATGCTAATGCTACGCCTGCACTTGGAGCAAGCTTCATGAATCCTGGGGATGGTCTTTACAGGGATGGTCTTTAATATCAAGTTACCTAAGGGCTTTGTACATATTATTTAGCAACTTTCTCATCAGATAATAAAAAATTATACATTCAGGTCCATGTTGTATCTTTATACTGGACCAATATTTCAGGGAAAGAAGGAGCTTAGTAATATCAGTGCTGCATCTAACAAGTTCTGAGTACCAGTCCAGAAGTGGAAATATCTGTCCACTGTAATTTCCAATGGATTCACTACTAAATCCTGAAACCGCACAATACCGACACTGAAAATACCAATGCCCAGAAGAATGAATCTACAAAATACCGAAATCAACAAAACAAATTAAAACTCCAAAACTAGCAATAACAACATGTATGCAGGGGAGCAAGCCCCCATGCACCACCCACATCCCCCATAACTTAAATATACCTACTCCGAGTTAGCACTACACTTGGGAGAATGGCAAACTTACCTTACTGCACTATACGGCAATCTCCATTATTCGCCGTCGGGATTCTGAAGTTTCGTTCTTCTGGGTGTCGGTATTGTGTGCATTGGTATTCTGCAGTTTTGGGCTTTCTTAGTATTCCCATCTACTGTTATGTTTAATCCTCTCTCAAAGCAGCTCTTTCCTAAAAGCCAAAGGACTAGTCATAGTAAGTACCCTTAAATTTTGTATTTATTTGCATTAACAGGAGTTATAAATCAGACAAGTTCACCTTATAAGGGTAATTGTTAATTTTAAATGCCTAAGGCAGAACAGACTTATGCTGCTCTGAATATTGTAAAATTTGTAACTATCTCCTCTTAAAGGACAAGGTTAAAGAAGCATTTGCTGAATAGCTTCCCATATGAGTTTTACAAGTAAGCTAATTAGGTATATAAAGCCACTTTTTTGTCTGCTTACCTTTCTGGTAGTAATTGGATAACACACACTTTGAATTGTTACTGTTTTTGAAAATGTGTAAACAACCTGGAAAAATATAGCTGAATAAGGCTGATGGTTGACTTTGTTTAGGGCAAGATTACATTCAATGTTTTACTAACATAGGATCATAGGATCATAGGAGATTATTAGGCTATTGACCCGGAGGTGATTTTAAGCCTAGCCATTTCAACCCAATGTAATACCATAGAAGTACTACTCAACACCCAAGATTAAATGTGGTGATGACTGCCCATGTCCAGGAGGGTTGTGGATGCTATCCCTGGTAAGAATTTACGGTGCCTCATCCACTTGTTCAGGTTCCTCTTTAACAGTGTCATAGAGGCACTCTTTCCCATGAATTGGTAGCCTGTTCCAAAGATGTGGCAGTCACTGGGATATAAATCTGTCCCTCCAACAAGTCCTATTTAAGTCTCAGGTCATATTCAAGTCCCTGGAATGGGTAGCTCTAAACCTATCGGATTTATGGATATGCAGTAAGTTCATTAGGTTTGAGTCTTGGTTTTTTCTGAGGGCCAGGTATAAGTCTCCCCTAAGAAGTGTATACAGTACAGAGTATAGTGACAGGGACTTTATTCGGTCCATGTAAAGCACATGCTGGAGACCCTTGATGTTCTTTGTTAGAAACCTCTGAGGTCTCTTTAATTGCTGCAGATGCTTAGTATGGTACATACCGAATAGGGCATTATACTCGATTATGGGCCAAATAAGTGATGAATATAGAGGGGTTATAATCTCTTTTGCTCTCAAGACGATGCCTTTACTAATCCACTGACCTATGTGGAAAGCTTTCCTTACAATGGTAGACATGTGGTGGTCGAAGTTAAGGTTGTGGTCAACTTGGGATCCCAAGTCCCTTACCATTTCATGGGTACTTAGGGTATTGTTGATTTGATAGTGTAAAGGGACATTGTTTGTGGTGAAGGAAATGATGATGCATTTCTTTGCATTCAGTTGAGACTGTCACTAATACACCAGTCGTTGGTATGTGTGAGACCCTCATGGAGTATGTGGACATCATTTGGGAATTCAATGATTGTACCTAGTTTGCAGTCATCTGCAAACGTGGTTAGCCACAGCCCCTTAGTTTTGGCCTGAACTTCTGAGAAGTATATACCAAACAGTAGGGATCCCAGCACTGACTCTTGTGGCACAGCACTGGTGATGTCTGCTGGTTGATATGGAGTCACCCACTTTGATGGTGTGTGTCTGGTTTGTGAGCCAACTGGTAACCCATCTTACAACAAAGGGGATTATATTCAGTTTGCTAAGTTTATCAGTAATGCCTGAATGCGGGATTGTGTAGAAAGCCTTTGCCAAGGCAAGGTGTGCTGTGTGCACAGATTTGTCCTCATCAATGGCCTTGGTCACACTTTCAAAGAAATATACCATATTTAAAATGCAGGATCTGCCTTTCATGAAGGCGAATTGGGTAGGATCCAGGGTTTGGAGCTTACATATGTCTATGTTTATCAGTTCCAATAATGACATGTTCAATGGCCTTATAGATGAGGCTGGTCAGGCTTATGGGTCTGTAATTCCCCGGGTCTGTTGATAGGCCACCTTTGTGGAGGGGAATAACTGTAGCTGTTTGCCATTCTGCAGGAACAAAGACTGTGGTTACCATGATTGAAAAGGGTACTTAGTGGTGATGCTAGCTCATTTTTTAGCCTGTTTAGAAGGCAGCCTGAGATGCCATCTCATCCTATCGAGGCCATGTTCTTTGCTTTGGATAGGGCTTTGAGGACCTGCTCTTCAGATATGTAAGGTAGGAGGGAGTTTGGGGAGGGTTTGTTGTAAGTTAGGAGGAGATAAGGGAGTGAAAGTTTCTTCAAACCTATTTGCTAGCATGTTCACTATATCTGTGGTGTCAGTGTGTGTGATACCGTTGGCCACCAATTGTGCACATGCTTGGGTCCTACCCTTTAGGTTACGTATGCAGTTGTAAAAGGTCTTATGGTTATCCTTGGCAGTACTTGCTAGGTTTCTCTCAAAGGAGCTCTTGGAGGATTTGACAAGTTGTCTTATTTGCCTGTTAAGGCTGAGGAGGGTGCTTTTCCATTATTGGGTCCCTGTATTTGTTTTCTTGGACAGCAACTTTTTCCATTTATTGTAGAGTTTGCTGATGCTGAAAGTTCATCATTACGGCTTGATTTTACTTGGGGCTCTGGCTTTGATTCTATCTGGTACAGCGGAGTGTACAGATTTATGCAAGTGATTGTACAGGGCTTTAGTGTAAGCTTTGGCATAGTTACCACTTTCAGCTTGGGGTGGGTTTTGGAATGCATGTATACCTTAACCTAGGAGGGTATAGTTTGCCTTGGTGAAGTTGTTTAGTCTGATTTCATCCTTTGTGAGTTCTGGTGTTAGTGTCAGTTTGAAGGTGACTGATTTGTGGTCAGTTTTAACTAATGAGGTTCCAACAGTTGCAGCAGAGCACCTGGTTGACATATTGGTGAGGACTAGATCTAGAATGTTTGTTCCTCTTGTTGGGATATGGATAATTTTCTCCAGGGCATTTGAATTCACAAAATCAAGGAACATTTGTGCTAGTGAGTTTGGGCTAGGTTTCCCATTTGATGGTGGAATAATTGAAATCCTCCATAACCAGTCTGTTTGGCAAAATCTGGATTGTCATCAGTTTGGTTAAGTAGGCATCCTGGGAGTCATGATCCATGGAGAGGGATCTATAACTGGCTAGGACTTGAATGGGGATCTTACCTACCACAACCTGGACCTGGACTAACTCCATGGAGTTGTCTAGTCTAACTAAACAGGAGGTGAATTTATCTCTAATATAGTTTGAAACACCACCTCCTTTGGTTTTTACATGTCCATTTTGCAATCTAAAGGTGTGGAAGGAATTATAGCTGGTTTCTGTGACTGCACAGACATCTATGCCTTCCAGTGGTAGAAGTGCTTCTGGGGAGTGCAGTCTTTGGTTTAAGCTCTTAGCATGTAGTAGCATGAGCCTTATTTTGTTCTGATTGGTTAATTTCATGTTGGTAATGTTTTCGACATCTAGCCTAAAAAAGGCACTAGGGGGAGGTAAGAGCCTTTGCCAACAGCTGAAAGTCGATGGGTGCCTAGTGAAAACTCTCTAACAAAGCAGCGAGGTTTGTCGGCCATGGCTTTCCAGGAAGACAGGAACTGGATCCCCTTGGAATCACACCAAAAACTAAGCCAATTGTTGAATTCAATCATTTTTTGTTTATACTGTGGCATCATTCTAGGTGAAGGTAGTATGCTGCTCAAGGCTAGGTACATACCTGCCTGAGAAACATACTCAGAAAGCTCGACCATGACTCTCTTCATATAGTCTAGAGAGGTACATCTCAGGTCATTCTCACCAACATGAACTATGACAGAGTCATAACGGTACTTGGTGCTAAGAGACATGAGTGCATGTGTGATTTGGCAAATCCTGGTACTGGACAGGCTGCTGACCGTGACTTTCTCCTTTTCCATCCTAGTGAGTGGGACATCTGTGTGTCTCACTATTGAGTTTCCAATGACAAGAAAACTTGTTTTTTTAGTGTTATGCTTTACGGGCTTGGTGGGTGAGACACTGGTGTTGCTATGTGTCATGAGTGCTGTGGAGACTGTGTTAGCTGAAGCAGACTTGTGTTTTGGAGGTCTCTGGTGTTTTGCTAAGTTTTTTGATAGAACCTCCACATATGTGGATTTATGTGTTTGATGTGCACTATATGTGTGAGTAGTGGTATGTGTATGAGTAGTGGTACTATGTGAATATGCAGTGGTGGGTAAGTTGACAACCTTCTTTATGTTATTGTTTTGAGTGAGATAGAGCATGGATTCTAGATTCTTGGTGTAAATACATCTCTTGCACTCTATACTAGACTGTGTTATTAGTAGAGGGTTGTCCGTGTTCATGAGGCCGTTGCTTCACTGCCTCAGGAGACCCAAGTTGACAAGGTTGGCAGGAGAAACAAGGGTAGTCCAACTGTGTATAATGCTAGGTCAAAGACTGTTGTCACTAAGGGTGGCTTTTCAGAAATGATCATGGAGGAGCTTGGCAAATGGATATTTCTGCCTGGGTTTTAAAGGAAGTTTTTTTGAATTCAGCTGTCCCCCTTTGGCCCACAATAGTATGGCAGTGCACTGTACTGCTTGATGTGCAAACAAGTAGAAAACCTGCTCAGATGCAGGGCCTAAATGCATAGATAATAACTACTTAGATACATAGATAATAACTACCTAATTTAAGGATTATATTTAAGAACCATTTTTTTTCTTTTTATGAAAAAAAATGGAAGACCAGACATAAGAGGATAAGACTGGGAAGGAAAAGGAGAACACAGAATATGGGAGGATAAAGAAACACAGTCATGTATGATAACACTGTTGTCCCTTATGGGAGGATAAAGAAACACAGTCATGTATGATAACACTGTTGTCCCTTATGGGAGGATAAAGAAACACAGTCATGTGTGATAACACAGTTGTCCCTTATGGGAGGATAAAGAAACACAGTCATGTATGATAACACTGTTGTCCCTTTAGAAGAGTTAGATGGGCTGAAATGTAGATTGAGGAAGGTTGGCTGTTATGTACCCTTGATGTTTCATCTCTTTATACCAATTGTCCTCATTGGACGGGGCGTTCACCCCTGGCGTTTTGGCAGAAACTGGCGTCTTTATATAGTCCTGGTTTTAACACATTTTTGCTTTGTCTTACAAAGCATGTTCCAACAAAAAATGTGTTTTATTTTTGGGGATCAGTGTTATTTACAGTTGAATGATACAGCTATGGGGGCATATTTTGCCCTCATATATGCCAATCAATTTATAGGATACATTGAGGAGCAGATTATTTATGATCATAGTCATAATATTTATTTTGACTCTATGGATATTTGACAGAAATATTTAGATGATTGTTCAGTGGCTTGGAGGTCAGATTCTGCATATTTGCAGGAATCTGTGGGTTATTTGAATGATAATAAGTGGGGCATTCCATTTATGGTCACATTTCATCCCATTACAATTACCTTTTTGGATGTACAAGTAACTGTCCAAGAAGATGGAACCTTACAGACTAGTAATTTTTTGGAAACATCCACAGCTTAATACACTATTGCATGCTTATAGTTGTCACTCATATCATATCATTAGCAATATCCCAAAATCACAATTTCTTAGGCTCTGTAGAATATGTTCATTGGACCAAGAATTGCATGAACATGAACGTGACCTTATACATAGGTTTTGTAATAGGGGATATAAATATTGTAATGTGGTTAATGTTTTAACATCTGTTGTTAATGTTGGCAGATCACAGTTACTACAGTATAGGGTTAAGCGTACTAGGGTGCAATCACTCAGAATACACAATTTTTTACCAAACTAGTGCAAAACATTGAAATATTTTATTAATAGATGACCATTTAAAGCATTTGATAGCCTCCAAATGTCTTTTTTCATATAGAAAAGGAAAATCTGTGGGGGGTTGGTTTAACCATTACAATAAATCTGTTTATAAGGAAACATTGGCCTGTCAAACTGGTTTAGATGGTCAACCTTTGATAGTATGTTATCCTTGTGGACACTGCAGTTTTTGTAACTATGTTAGGAGAGAGAAACAATGTACATCTAAAAATACACCAAAGGTTTTGACATTAAGGTTTATGGAAATTGTAATACTGATTGGGTTATATATTTGGCAACATGTTCATGCTCTGCTTTTTAAGTGGGCCAGACTTGCTGTTCTTTAAAAAATAAATTTTGGAACATTTGAGTGATATAAGGTGTGCTTGAACCTCTACCGCTTTGCATAAACACCCTATTAAACACACTTCTGTCAAATTTACATTTATTATTATTGACAAAATTGTTTTAAATAGAAATAATAAAGTTGGGTGGCATGTTATATTAGACAAAAAAGAGAAGATGTGGATCATAAGACTGGGGGGGGGTGTTTACTCCTGGCCTTAATGATCACTTATAGCAGCCAATTATAGCAAAGGGTGATGTATATAAGATGGAAAATTATGCTTGCAATATTAGCACTGATGAAGGTATAGATACTGAAACCGGTATGCTGCTGACTCTTTCACCTGTTGGGTGTTGTGTTTTTTATATCCAATTTTTAAGTGGATGTGTGGGCATATTTTCATCTGTATTAAGGAGGATTATTATATGTTGAAGGTATAATAAAACAAAAGAACTTGGGGACCTGACTTTGTGTCTTGGCCTTTTATTCAGAGTAGATTGGCCATACCCTTGCTTATAAGTCAAACAACAGAATGATTTCCTTACTACTGTACATAGATAATGGTCAGAGTCAAAGTCAGTTTTGATATGTCTTTCCAAATCGCTGACTAAGGGATCTACTGTTAGAGATGCATTATCAATTTAGTAATTTGTGGTTGTGGCTGTTTTACTGACAGATACTATTATGCACTTACTGGCAATGAGTTTAAGGCTGTGACTCTGGTGCTAGTTATTAGTCTATGTCAGGCCTTCTTAGAGAAGATATTGAGTTGGGCGGATTCGACGATTGCATCTACTTTACAATTATCTGTGAATTTGGTCAGTCAGAGGCCTTTGATGTTAGCTTTCACTTCAGAGAAGTAGAGGCCAAACAGGATGGTCCTGGCACTGAGTCCTGAGGCACTTCACCAGTAACCTGCCTTATTATGGAGGTAGACTTCTCCATCCTAACTTCTTGGGTCCCATCTGTGAGACATTTGGTGATTAAGTGGGTGACATAGGTTATCAATAAGTTTGTGAAGCTCCATCCCAAGAATGGTCCTGTGGTAATGTCTTGCAATTTATTAATTTAATTCTCTACTTAAATGCTACACCATATTTCTAGGGGGCAAAATAAATATCAAGCTTATTCTCATCAAGTGGAATAGTTAGCAGGAAGATGACAGTGTATAAATTAAGAAAAATCGTGTTAATCCTTACTCATTATTTACATTCATCTCACTGATCATGAATGTCAGAGCCATGGTTACAGTTACGTAAAAAGCAGAAAGTGGGCACCCTTGTTTGAAGCCAAAACAAACTCAAAGCTTTTAGGACATATATAGGTTCATAGGTTCATAGGTTCATAGGTTCATACTAGGCTATCTGCCCAAGGGCATCTATAAGCCTAGCCCATAGTTATGTGGCTTTCGCCACCCCTTTAGTTTGAATAAAAACTATGCCTATCATTTTGCTGTGCCTCTGTCAAGCAGTGACACTGAAGTAATCCCTGGGGTATATCTGCAATCTCCCATTCATTGGTCAAGATTCCTCTTGAACAAGGCCAGAGAGGTGCTCTGCCTCACATGTACCGGGATTTTGTTCCACAGCATAGGGAGTCTCTGGGTGATGAATCTGTCCCTCCAGCACGTTCTATTTATAACCGTGTCAAGGTTTAAGTCTCCCGCCCTTGTGGTTCTGAGGGATCTAGATTTTTTGAGGTGAAGCATATTCATCAAATCTGGGTTTGACATGGCCTTATATGTCAGGCACAGGTCACCTCTGAGCAAGCGGTATGAGACTGAATAGAGCTGGAGTTCTTTCAGTCGGGCAGCATAAGACATATTTTTGAGACCCTTTATCCTTTTGGTGAGGAACTTTTGGGGCCTTTTAAGCTGCAGCAGGTGTCTGGTCAGATACATTCTGAACGGGGCATTGTACTCAATCATAGGTCTAATGAGTGATGAGTACAGGGGCACAATGACCTCCCTTGATCTAGATGTGAATCCCTTCATGATCAGGTGGGCGATATAGAAGGTTTTCCTAACTACTTTAGCAACATGAGTGTCAAACGAAGGCTACTGTCAACCTGGGTCCCCAGATCCCTGATGACTTTTCTGTGCTCAGTGGATTGCCACCTATATGGTAGCTAGGGGTAACCTTGTTTTTCCCAGAGGGTATGACTGTGCATGTTTTGGCGTTTAACTTCAGGCCATGGCTCTGGCACCAGTTATCCGTTTCTGTGAGGCCCTTCTGGAGGATATCTGTGTCAGATGTGTTTTCGACTATGGCACCCAGTTTGCAGTCATCTGCAAACTTTGTCAGCCATAACCCTCCTGTGTTTGCTTGTACTTCAGAAAAGTAGATGCCGAACAAGAGTGGACCCAGGACTGAGCCCTGTGGGACACCACTTGTGACAGGCTTTGAGTCTGACATGGCTCCAGCAACTCTGACCCTGTGGGTTCTGTCACTTAACCAGTTTGCAACCCATCTTGTGATGTATGGGTTTACATTCAAGCTGATGAGTTTTTCGATGATACCTGAGTGGGGTATTGTGTCGAAGGCCTTTGCCAGGTCGAGGTAGGCTGTATGGACTGCCTTTCCCTCATCAATGGCCTTGGTGACTGTCTCGAAAAAGTCAACCAAGTTTAAGAGGCAGGATCTGCCTTTGACAAAGCCAAACTGGGTTGGATCCAAAGTCTGCAAGTTCCCTATGTCTTTATTTATGAGTTCCATTATGATCCTCTCCATGGCTTTGCAGATAAGGCTTGTCAAGCTAATGGGGCGGTAATTTCCAGGGTCTGTGGAGGCACCGCCCCTCCTTTTTTTCATGGTAACAACTGATATTCTTTGATTCGTTAAGTATGAATTCCAGAAAATGAGTGAAAACATGGACTTAGTGTATATACTAAGTCTCACATTCCTTTTCTTTAAAATATGATAAGCTCAGAGTTGGTACATATATGTCTGCAGGATACTTGGGTTTGGCCCCACAAAGAATGCAGGGTAACTTGCATCTTGCAAAAAAAAACAAAAAAAAAAAAACTAAGACGTATATTGCAGCTCAACATTCACTGTATATAAATCTTCTTTCGGCTTTTCCCGGTTAGGGGTCACCACAGCGAAACTCCGGTCCGCTAATGATTGGCAGTAGATTTTTACGGTGCCAAGGTGCCAGCTTGATGCCCAACCTTCAACGAAGGCACGCCCTATGCATGTCTTTAGAACGCCACTCGACCATGGAGAGATCATGCAGACTCCACACAGAAGGCGCTCCAGCCGAGTCCTGCATTTTTATAGGTATTGTTTTGTAATTGCAGAGTTTGTAATTATATGTGTCAGACTTACAACAGTGAGCCAATTTTGACATATCTATATTACCTTTAATATGCAGAATCGTGGAGGTCAGTACATTTTTGAAGAAAAATTAATCTTCCTAGCATCAAGCACAAGAAAATCCCATAAAATACAGCCAAACACTTTCCCTGCATCTAACCCTGTTGTCACTACATGAGAATGCTCATCTTTCTCCAATAAGTTTTATCTACCAGGCATAAAACTGGCCCAGCCCTGGTGCACACTTATCAGAATGTTACATTTTAGCTTATTTGCCCTAATGAACAAGAAACAGTTATAATCACTATATGAAAATGATTTACAGTAATAGCTGTCTTCACAGTTGACATTTCTATTTAGCTTCAAAGGTACAATGACTATAGTGCTTTACAATGAAGAAAGGAAAGAGGAAGATGAGGACGCATCCAGAGTGTTACTAAAATAAGCACCTCAACCATGCCCTATTAAGAGTATTTTAAATATCTTACCAGAACAAACATGCAAACGATTGCCCTTTCATCCATTCCTACACTTGCGCAACTTCACCTCAAAGAAAGAGCCACTGAGGCTTCCCCTTGTTATGATGTAAGAGAAGGTAAAGACATAAACTCTAGATACTGATTGATAAGGCCCTCAAAGTTTCATATCAGGGGAAAATACCACCCTAGTTTATTACACAACTGACAACCATTAAGATATCTTTAACTCATTAAAACCTAGTGAGGCCTCCAGTGTTTCTCCAGTTACTCCCTCATGATGGCTGCATTGCCTATTTAAATTTATTTTAATAATTCCAAAACCATGTTGCATACAATTCATTGAACTATTTCATTTTAAAGGTTACAATACAGCTGCACTAATAATTGTCCTTTGTCCAGTGTAAGTAAAGGCATATTAATTGTGTTCATATAATATTTATTTATATTTAAGTAATAAAGGTATTTTTTCATGGTACCACTTTGTTGGTTATTTGGCCCTGATACATCCTTTAAGCATTATGGAGCCCTAGAAACATTTTTCTGATCCATATTTATTTATATTACCATAAATATTATATTTCTGTAAATATCTCAACAAACAAATGGTGCAGACAGATTTGCTTAGCCTCCTATGAAAGCTTTCAGTTGGGCGAACAAGATGCTGCTGACAGTACACGAGTAACTTGAGAGGTTGTTAAGCTATCATAAGTTGTTACAAAATATTATAAAGTTAATAGTTACTATGTTTAATGTGGCTTATAAAATCCAGTTTAAGAGTCAGAACCTACAGAAATATTACCACTATACAAATTTGTTTGTGCAAGAGTTTGACATTTACACTTCTTTAGTAATCTCTGTGTAGGTACAACATCTGTTTGAAATGTGAGGACATAATTTGATTTTATCAAAAAGTTTATAGTCTGTCCATTGGAAGTTACTGTGCAACCTTCAGCAACTCCATTGGAGGGAATGAGTAAACAGGAAAAAAAGATTCATTACAGTGATAACTTTTTTAGACGTTTAACTTATACATGGTTTTAATTTGATTTGGTCATTCATGCATGCATGGACATAGGGCACATCATCAAGAACTAACTTATCAAGTGCCACATTCATCTAATTAGACTCATGAAGAAATGGGATTTTCCAAAGTTTTGGGTGGACTCCCAAACCAGCATTGCAGGTGGATGTGTTTGGCCATATCAACTCTTACCCCCTACTAAGATAACCATCTTCAAGGGTCACTCCATTTCAAGGGAGATGAGTTTCAAAATGGCTAGTATAACATTTAATAAATTGATTCTAGATTAAATATCCTACACCTGGACATACTGTCTTACATCTAGAAGGATCCCAAAGTAGACACACATAGCATTATCTCCTGCTACAGCCTCCTTTATTTTTAAGAGTTGCCATGCTCTGCATTTTTGGGCATCAATGAATGCCTTATACTATGACACTCTCAAGTGTTCTACTAACTAAGATAAGATAATTAAATAAATGCCTTTACACATAAAAAATATTGTGCTTTATATTTATGATGCAGTGACATAGGAACAGTATCACAGGCATTCCAGAATCAGTTAGCCCACTCTTTGAACTGCTCTCTAAAACTTGGAAATTTATCATAAAAAATAAGATTTCAAAAGTCCTGAGGTCTCCGGGAAGTCCTCTTTAGAGACAGGCTACTTTAAGAGTGCTTAGTAAGAAAAAACAATGATTGCCACTGAAGCTGAGGGAAATATTAACTTTGTTACATATTTTAAAATAACCGTTTTGATGTTCATACAGTGAAGTACATGCATATGCATTTTTGAACTGGAGCACCTCTAAACAATAACAACACAATGTTAATGTCTGCTTTGAAAAAATAATATTAATAATAATATAGATGAATTATGATATAATACCACTCAAACTAAAGAAATGGAGTAGCTAAAACAGAAAATCAGGAAAACTTCAATAAGTGTTTTAAATTATTGCATGGAGCTTATATTTATTCATTATTATAGCAATAACTGATGATATTGAAGTATTATATTGAAGATTTTCCCACCATTGCTGTGGTTTAATCATGAGGGTGAAGCCTGAGTGATTAAAAGCCACCCGTGAGTAAATCTTCAACATACCACACCACAGAGTCAGTTATTGCTATTATACAACGGCATTATTTAAGAAAAAAATACTTACTGTTCTTAAATAATGTCTTCGTATAATGCCTCCATGGTACCCTTCCACATTTTTCCTGGTGTCATGGGGTTTCTCTTATGTACTGCGCATGCATATGGGACTTGCATTCCCATGCTTACGCAGTCCATCAGTGCTATGCAAAGGAATCGAGGGAGAAAGGAAGATCTCCATTGCTTTTTTTTTATTTAATGTACCTGATTGTCCTCTTATTTTTCCCTGCACTGTCTCCATTTTTTGTAAATTTATTTAAAAAAAAAAAAGAAAGAAAGAAAACAAAAATTTTTATGAGACTTTCCTGCTGTGTATTCTACTGGTATATTCTCGGATTTACAATGCTGGTTGGGCAGACCAATTAGTGTGCTCCTTTTTGAAGATTACTGGCCAGTCATATAATAACAAATCTATATTCCAATATCCCTGTGTTCTGTCCAATGACTGACATAATTTAAGCTACAAGAAAATAGATTATGTCTGATTTCAGCTTCTTTTCTTCTTGTTGGCTACATGCTATATGCAGATTTGATTTAACCGAATAAACTATTCTTCAAATTATTAGATTTTCCATAATTATTTAATGCACTTTCGTTGTTCTGCAAGAAAAGTGCTTACTACATCATTAAATTCAACTGCTTTTTTTCCATTGCTAAACATGGGTCAGGATGTTGCTTTGTGTTGTCACTGTTTTAGTTTAGATCCATAATCCACAACAAACACTAGAAGTGAGCCATTGAAAATACACTAAAAAAATCCCATGCAATGAATCTGATGCCACTTGATACTGTGTGGGTAAAAAAAATGATAACAAAAACGATTACTTGCAAACTGATTTATTAGTTAAGTGCTTTCATCCTCTAATATCGAATTGATTTCTTCAGAACAAACGAGTAAAATATGTGCCCATATTTAAAAACCTTCTTTCTGGTATATAATATTTGCCAACCAACCAAATCAAATATTTTTCAGCTAGAAAAATCCATTTATGTTAAAGCAAAACAACATATTCAAACATATATGAAACATATTGTGAATGTAAATGAGTATATTTTTGAAAAAAAAAATAAAATATATATATATATATATATATATATATATATATATATATATATATATATATATATGGGTCCACTTCTTAAACGTGAAATACTGAAATCTCGAATTTCAGTATTTCGAGTCAAGAATATCGAACCCTCAAAAATATGAAACACCACAATCACGAATACTCACAACACGGAATCTCAGAAAATACAAATAAATACATAACCCTCTGCCAAAACAACACAAACACTATAAAAACAAAACCGATAATACCACCATACATTTCTGGAGGGAGGGCAAGCCCCCCTGTGCCCCCCCCCACACATGCTACTTATATATACCAACTCCAAGGTCACATTAACCTGAATAAGAATAACACACACCTTCCCTTACCCTAAACTTGCACTGCAGACAGTCATATTTAAACTCACTAATAACACACATACACTACACATGTACAAAAATCATAATATTCAGTAGTCACACACATCCACTCTCACCCACCTACCCCAACCTACTTCTACAACTCCCCACAACAACTAAATATTAATACATTAACACTAAAAACCTTAAAATGTGAACACCTACCTGAATCTCCGTCCAGACATGAACAACGGCCGCCATACCACACAATCCTTAAAGTGACAGCACACATTGAATAACACACCAAAGCAAACACAACACAGATTTGGTAAACTAACATTCAAAAGAGTGCAGTTTTGAAAAACTGCACTTTTGACATTCTCAACTCGAAATACTGAAATTCGAGATTTCAGTATTTCGTGTTTAAGAGGTATATATATATATATATATATATATATATATATATATATATATATATATATATATATATATACATATATATATTTGTGTGTGTGTGTATGAAAAAAAGTTACTAGAAAGCCTAGGGAAGGGCAATGGGAAACTACCATCAAATTTATAGAACTGGTTTGGCAATTGAAATGTAATGCTATGGCATTCCTTGGTCTCAATGAACACACTTTAATTAGTAGTATTTTAAATCCGATTAAAGCTAAGTTATAGAATTTTAAAAACTTCAGATGATAGGATAACCTATCAGTTGTCAACTTTATTCAATTATTTGTATAGAATTTATAATAAGTATGAGTAATATGTTTGTTTTCTATACTTGATTGTTTTGTAATAATTTTTATAACTGCATGTGTGTGTGTGTGTGTGTGTGTGTGTGTGTGTGTGTGTGTGTGTGTGTGTGTGTGTGTGTGTGTGTAGATATATATATATATATATATATATATATATATATATATATATATATATATACATATCTATATGTATATATGGTTTCACTTCATAATCTCGAATTACTGAAAGCTAGAAATTCAGTAACCTGAGACCATGAAGCTGAAAACCAGAATGCTGAAAGTCCATAAGACTGAATTCGAATATCTCAGATCTGTGCTTATGCATTTCTGGTACGTCGCATGTAGTGTTATGGTGCCTGAAATGGCAAGTAAGTGAGTGTTTATGTGTGTTTTTGTATGTTGTGTGTGTGTGGGTAAAGGTAGGGAGGTATAAGTGTTGAATTTGTTGGTGTTTGTGCATGTGTGATGTGTATTTGTGTGCGAGCGAGTGGAGGATGGCGTTATGTGATTTTTTTTTTAATGTTCTGTGCGACCTCGGAATTGGTATATATAAGTACGGGGGGTGTGGGGGGTGCAGCCCCCCCACATGGGGGGAGTGCAGGGGAACTTACCCCCCCCCACTTATATGTAGAGTAGGGTTGTGTGGTTTGTGTGCTGTGGGTGGAATGGTGTGTATGTTAAGTGGTGTATGGTGTATGTATGCTCGTGATTGTGTGACTCGAGTTTGCGGTTTTGGTGTTGTGAATGGTTCGATTTTATAGTCTCGGGTTACTGAATTTCGAGTTTTCAGTAATTCGAGATTATGAAGTGAAAACGTATATGTGTGTGTGTGTGTGTATATATATATATGTATATATATATATATACACATACATATATATATATATATAGACAGATAGCTAGATAGCTATATGGATAAATAGATATATAGATAGATAGATAGATAGATAGATAGATAGATAGATAGATAGATAGATAGACAGACAGATAGATAGATAGATAGATAGATAGATAGATAGATAGATAGATAGATAGATGGATAGATAGATAGATAGATAGATAGATAGATAGATAGATAGATAGATAGATAGATAGATAGATAGATAGATAGATAGATATTTAGTTACATTCACATTTCAGGGGAGTACAACTGGCCATCCATGGTGAATGTCCCATCATTTCTGTAACAGCCCTACTTCTCCCCAAAAAGCACTCTTAGATGTCTCCACTTGGGTGATTGCCCAGTATGCCCCCAAGTGCATGCGAAGTTCACCCCCTCTTCCAGGATAGGAAAGCGGGTCATGCCCTGTCACTCTACTCCCTCCCTGCCTGGCTTCTGCAGTACCAGAGCAGCTACTTGAACTATTGCTTCTTGGGCTACATAAGGATTTCATCCTTCTACACCATAGAACCAGGCTATTATCCTTAATATTTCCTCAGAATTTCAGTCAAATAGTATGTGGTTTTGTAAATTAAAATGTAAATTACATTTTCCACCTCTGCTAACTAGAATATGTAATAAATGACAGAAAAAATGTATTTTATCTGTGGATGGGGTTTTATTCAGCCATCATAGTGTAGGTGGTACAATGCTGGGACATTATCTTGACTGTCACCATTTTACTCATGTAGTTGTGTGCTCAATATTCCTGCTGTCAGCTGGTGCACAAAATGTTGTACCACCGGAAGAGCAGTGTCACTGTTTGCAGTATTAATTGTAGATTAAAATAAAATAAAAATACATTTTTTCAACACTTGTGATTCAAACAAACCTCAGTGTTGTACATATCATAGCCATTGACTGATTATTTATTTTTTCCACTGTTTTATTAGCTTGCACTTTTAAGTGGAAGTGTCTATTACATAAAGAAAATATTAGGTGGTATTATGAATGAGACTGTATATACATCTCTTTCTGTTCCATCTCAGTATAAGTTCCTTAAACCTTATCTTTTGGGTTTAACATATATGAAATGTCTTGGAATGCATGCTAAGTCCCTTTATAAGCATTTCCATATAGAACATTATTTTTTTAAATATAATAACTTACTCATGTTAACAATAGGTTCTATAAAATTAATATCTATAAAACAAGATCCTACATGAAATTCAGTCATGCACAAACTGCAAGGATCAGAGAATGTGGATATGCTTTTTCCACAGTAGAAACCCTTCTGAAATAGATGTTAATTAAACCTAAACATCTGGCAAACCACAAGGTGGACTGTTACATAAAAATTACTCCTCTGATTCCCATTGGCCTGCCAGACCATTCTTGAGTAAACAGCAAAGTGCAGAAAATGTTGCCATTTGCTAACATTTGCAACTTCAAGATGCTTCAACTGGCTTACCGGAAACAAACATTACACTTAAATTACTCTTGAAGTATTTAAATATAGAGGTTGTACTTTTATACACAGTATCAGTTATATTCCACATGCAACTGTTCTTCCTGTTACATTGCCAGTTTGAAGCATGTTATTTCCTTTGCTTTGTGCTACATTTAACATGCAAGAGTCCCAGTTTTGGTGACTTCATTCCTCCTTTTAGAAAGTTACAGGTGTAATTCTTTAGCTTATTTTCATTATAATTGATCTTTTAAATGCATATTCCCTCCAGTTGCTGTTTTTAATTGATTTGGAAGACAGTGTTGAAGGGCATGAGCAGATATTATCTGAATAAGGATAATGCTGGAAAGCTTTATACTATATGAACACAGATAATTAATAGGAGCATTTTACTAAATGTAATGAACTGTGCTCATAAAACTACAGTGGCACAAATTGTTGGGTTCAGGAATGTATGGGATAAGACATCTAAAGGACAACACTTCCCTCAGAAGGATTTTGGTTCACACTTGAAAACATTATAGAAAATATATTTTGACCGTGAATCACACAGGCAACAATGTAAATGTCTGTTGGACTGTTGGATCTTCAGGTATAACTTTCCTGCTGTGCATTCTATTAGAAGAGCGAGTATTTGTTGTAGGCCTTCAAGGATGAAGTCAAGCATGTTAACCAATGCAACTGGTGTACAAAATGACTGCAGTTCAGGGACCTAGAGGGTTATTGTTAATAGTCCTGGTAGTGATAAAGTAAGTGCAGAAAACTGAATGACGAAGACAGGTGTCAACAAAAATGATATCAGGAAATTAGTCAACAGGTAGGCAAAACAGAGGCAACAAGAAAGAGAAAGAAATATGGATGGAAAAAATGAACGACAAGAGAGAGAAAGACAACAATAAAGAAGTGACTGTAATGGAGAAAATGTTCATGCAGATACTGTGGATCGCTATCATCATCGTAATCCTATTCAAAATCATCATCAACCACCTTTTTCCTATTTTTCTACATGTGGTCAGGGTGTTGCACCAACTGTTGCCATCGCTCTCAATTCGGTAATATTCTCTGAATTTCTTTGACAGTCAAGCCTGACTGTCACAAGAGTCCTCTCACTCAGTCCATCTATCTTTTTGCTGGGTGCCCTCATTTCTTCTTGCCTTTTTCCTATCTATCCCAACTCTTCCTCACCACATTGTCTTCTTCATTCCTACACATTTGCCCAAGCCATTATAATCTGTGTTCTTTGATCTCTGGAAATGGAGCAACTTCAGCTTCAGCGCTGATGTCCTCATTTCTTCATTCTACAGTGTGCATCTTACCACCTATCAAATGCACTTCATCTCCATCATGTATTACTTCCTCAACTGCTCTCCCTTCAGTGCCTAATTTTCTGTATCATACAATAGTTCTGATCATACCACTGTTTTCTACACTTCAAGTTCCAACTTTCTTGGCTTTCTTCTGTTACGCACTACCTCTGACACTCTGTGCCAATTGGATGCAGCCCCTCTGATTCTAGCTTTGACCTCCTCATTCAGACTTCTCTTCTCCTCAACCACTATTCACTGATACTTGATGGAGTTAAATTATTTTATTTCTATCTAAATATTCATCTGCTGATTTCCCCCTTTGTTGCCATGACAACTACTATCTGTGCTCAGTTTCATCCTATGCGCCCTCAGTTTTCATGCCACATGATCTGCATACAACAGCTTTGATGATCTGTCACTCCAACCTGTTTGCTAATGTATTCCAGTACTAGTATGAACAGCAGTGGTCTTATAGCTGGACCCCGATGCACACCCAATCTGTTTAATAAACCCTCTGTGAGTTCAAACACTGTTTGTTCTCATGTCATTGGCTCCCTGTATACAGCCTACACTAATTCCACCAATGCACAAAGTGTTCAGCCATTGTAAGACTGTCCAAATCAGCTCACTTTGGACCTTCTGACATCCTTTTCACAAATCTAAGCATGTCCAATTGGACTTCTTCCTTATCTCTAGTTTCTTAATTATCAGTCTCAATGTTGAACACCAATTGCCTCGGTGACAGGGTTTTTGATAGGGAGCTGAGTTCATATGCTGATATAGAAAATATTTCTGTGTAGAAGATTTGTAGTGATTAAGTGAAAGTGTGTGCCAGCCAAGAACTGTTATAGAAACTTAATTTAACATTCATTTGCTGTTATTGCAGTAATAATATTAAAACTAAAAAAGAATGCCATACCTCAGTGAAATTTATTTTATAGTCCCTTAGCTTCATTATTTCAGAAACAAGAAGTCAGCCATTGTTAATGTTTATATGACAACAACATTTTATGTATATCTAACAGTAAGAAGGGAAAAATATCCTGCAAAGAATTATTTTTCAATAATGTTCAATTAGCCACATTTAGCTTGCACATACAAAACAATACTTTCCATATGACAAGGTGAGATGATAAATTTAAAACTTTTCTAAGATGAAAAGTCTTGAATTTTTTTTTGTCTACAATATGCACATATTAATTTAAGAATTCAGAGGCAAAAAATGAAGGAAATAAAATAATTGGTAAGAGGCACAGCGGCAATGTATATTTTGGTTAATTACTTTTAAACGTTGCATTGGCTCAGACTAGTCATTTCAGCCAGTTTTAATAAATAGGCACTACACAATCAGATTATACTGTTTTTTTTTTTTATTAAAGTTTTCAAAATCTTCAGCAGAATTAACTTTAATATCAAAAAGCATAATCAGTCATGACCAGCACCATGGCATAAAGGGAAGAAACCCTGACTGGGACCCAGAGTTTAACTACTGGTACAGTGACTGGAATGGTTAAGAAAGGGAATAGGCTCACCCATCCTGCAGGGTTGGAGACAGCTAGCCTCACTGCATCAGTGACACTTATGGCTGGGTGAGTGATCACTTTCAATGCAGGCTTGGCAGACTTGGGTTATTACAACTATGAATGTACTACTGAGATAAAGGTGTAAGCATAGGCGGAAGTACCCATGCTTTCCTTCATCCAGGTAGTCTCTGGAGTCTGCAAGCTGACTACTCGGGGTGGGGGGGGGGGTTAGGTCAGAAGTCTATTATTGGACCAGCATGCAGCCCACTTCTTTACACCTGAGTCACACATTGCAGAGCAATGGATATGTTAATAATGTGGATTTTGGCCAGTGCAGGGAGGCCTAGCTATTTATCCTGGAAGGAACAAATGAGATGATGGGGTACTAGAAAGGAAATCTGTGGCCAGGTCCCTTAAAAAATTAGTTGCCTGTCAAACAGAATATTTGCATGTGTCATTAAAAAAAGTTGTTAATTGTTTAAATTATAAATGCTGTTTTTTCTGGTGTGACTTGTTATCAAAATGTTCAAGAGCATAGTACTTGTAATGGAGTATTACTTAATGGATGAGTCGATCGTTACCATTCTGAATCAATGCCTGATGTTCTGTTTGGGATTTTTAGTAAATACCTTATACTTGACTCGCAGACAATGCATTTTGCTGTCTGTAGACTAACTGAATATATTGTGCAAAGTGAAGGCAGTGTATTAACACTGAAACAGCAAGGTGAAAGATGTTATCTAGGTCCAAAACACTGAAGCAGAATCAAAATACAAGAAAGCGGACGTGAGGAGCACATCACCTTGTAGTACATGCTGCCAGCACTGCAACATGCAATAAGCACTCCCAGCAATTGCTGTCTTGAAGTGCACTCAACAGTCAATTAATTCAAGTGTACTTATTCCACTAAAATGTGTTTATCGGTAAAATGGCAAAACTAAAATACCAACAAAAATGTTGGCATTTCACGGTTAAATTAATTCAATAAAAACAGATGTACTTTATTTATCTTTATTGAATTCTTAAAGGTTTTGTACAAAAGAAAAATTTGTTTTAATATTTATGTTTGGTTTTGATTTTAATTTTAGACCACAAATGGGTGATTGATAGCTTAAATTAATGAGGGTGTTCATTTCACATATATAGTAAACAGGTATGTTACTGCTGCGTTCAGGGTCCATCTCTAAGCCTGCTATGAACTATTCTGCTATGGAGAAAGATAATAAGGTATTTGTAAGTAAAAAGAAATGTTTTTTGGTCTATTTGTAAGCAAACAAATTTAAGGCTCTGAAAACAGGACAGTGTGGTAAAACAGGCACAATTCAATCTGGCGGAAGTCAGTTAGGGACCTGACATGGGTAATTTCCTCCCTGACAAGTAACAGTGAACCTTAATTCTAGCCCCTCCCCCACACCCAGATACAAATACAAACACTGACAGCTCCATAACTGATACAGGGAAGTACATGTGGAAAATTACTAGCATGTTAGGTAGTACTTATTTCTCTCAGGATTTGCATTTATGGTTTGATTCTAGCTTTCAGATGTTGTCTATATGCAGAGTGCATGACTTCCCTTTCTCTGCATGGTTTTAGAAAGATTTCTTCTACTTAAAACAAATGATACCTAGGCTAATTGACTATTAGAAAAAGAAAGTGCACTAAGTTTGCATTGTGAAGCCTCTCTGACCACAAAGCATCCTCTGTCTCAAAAAGATTAATATAGTTACAATAATGGTATAAATAATTATGAAGGATATGGATGATAACATGCTACTTTTGCCTGCATGTTATAGATTTGGTTTAGGGAAAAAGAGAACTCTTCTCTTTTATTTCTTGATTTACAGTAGATTAGAAATGTAAGTTTTAAACTACCTAGGTTCAAAGCCTAGGTTTTAGTAAACCTGGACAAAACTGTTGAGATAGTAATAAGTTAAAGTCTCACAGTAATTTGAGGCATGGAATGCATTTCTTCATAATGTGATAAAATTGTATAATAAAAACAATTATATACCTGGAATTAATTATAAGATATACAGCAGGTCATTAACAAATCATAATATTAAGAATCAGGATTTATTTATTTACTTATTTAACATTTATTTTACCAGGATAATTCCAACTGGACATCATGTGTCCTTTTTCAGTGCAGTCCTGGGGAGAAAAGCTCCAAAGAAATAACAGTGTACATACATGCTTTAGATAACAATAAAACTGGCATACAAGATAAGAGAAACAATGAAGTACAAAAACAATTATGTAGAACAATAAGATACTCAGGAGTAGTACCATTATTTACAATATATACAAAAAGTACATTTCAGGTGAGAGTATAGTGTATGAATTAAAGGCTTCAACGGGTCACTTACATATAGAAAAGTGGGTCTTCAAGGGGGGTCTTTGCAGTTGCAGAGAGGGTTAGTACTGAGGTGCAATTTAAGAAGGCTTTTGAAGGTGCCTGTGTGACTTTGTAGCCTGAGTTCAGGTGGGAGAGTGTTCCATGCTTTGGCAGCATCATGGCAGAATAAGGCCTCCCCAGAACTGTTATTGCATGGATTAACTTCAATCAGGTTTTTAATACATGAACATAGCTCCCTTTTAGGGTTGTGAAAGTTTAGGATGATATTTTTTGTTAGATCTATCTTTTTCTATCCATTATTTATTGCTAGGAGGATTGTGCAGGAAATCAGGATCAGTGTTCCTTATCAGTTTGCTTGTTGCTGTGGTTTCCCCTGCTTTTTTCCTCTAACTGAGGCAACACATACTGATATCAGTGTCACTGTTAAAGAGTTATGTCACAGCCAATGATTTTTGACATAAAAAAGGTCTGCTTTGTCTGCCAAAAGGGATATCCCCTACAGATTGTTCTAAAACCATCACATAATAAACTTGCCGTGCAAATCAGCCATCTAAGGGATTATATTATGTTATGCATGTACAGTACTGGGGATGTAGTGTAACCTAGTGAACCTCAGCTTCATACTCATCATGAATGAAATTATACTTCTAATCATTTAAAATTCATAAGGCATTTAAGTGTAGTCAACAGAATTTCAGGGTTAAACTTCAGTGTTCTGTCTCTTTTAAATTGTGCAGAGTCCAGCTTTTTTTTTCCTGGTTACTTTTTGGGGCAGTTCTAGCATTCTTTCATTGTTAGATTAGCTAACACAATTTAGAGTTAGAGCCTGGGGCAAATTAGAGTGCATCATTAATCAAATGCATACCAAAGCAATTGATTAAGTGGTTATCCATAACAGGCAAACTAATACCTTTCTATTTGCAGCATATAGGAGTCTGGTATCCTCTTAAGAAAAAAGAAAGTACTATAGAAATGCCTTATAACCCAATGTTATAAAGTCTAAGCAAAATTTACTTAATATAAATAAAGATGAATCTTCATTTAAGTTACAAAAGGGACTGGATGAACCAGATGAACATTTGAGTTCAAACAGCAGCGAAAAGTTTCTGTTTATATATATGTATATATATATATATATATATATATATATATATATATATATATATAGTACACTCTGATACACATGATTCACCACTTCTTTTGGAAGAAATCTGTAAAAAAACTCTATAAAGGAAATAGTCCCTGCTTTACATCTAGTTTTGTTTTGTACACACGTACACACACACACACACACACACACACACACACACACACACACACACACACACACACACACACACACACACACACACACAGACACACACACACACATACACACACACACACACACACACACACACACACACACACACACACACACACACACACACACATACACACGCACACACACATACAAAATTAACACACATAGAGAAAAAGTAAGAGAGACAGACAGTATATCAACATTCACATCATCGAAAGAAAAGCAATTGACAGCACACAATCAATCAACATTAAAATGCACATACTCGAAAACATAACCTTGGAGCATGCCAAAAAACACAATGTTTTTGCAGGGGGACAACTCTCCACCCATTGCAGTCCGCACAATCCCCCTATTTAAATATGTCAAATCACAGTACAGGGAAAGGGCATAAAGCATGACTGGACAAAGACTGCATTTTTTTTTTTTATTTTCATTTACTGCTTTGTCAACATAGATCACTTGCTGTGTCTCTCTCTCTCTCTCTCTCTCTCTATATATATATATATATATATATATATATATATATATACTCAGATATACACATACATACACATACAAACACACACACACACACACACACACACACACACACACACATATACACGTGTGTATGTATATATATATATATATATATATATATATATATATATATATATATATTCAAGCAAGCTATTGAACCTTTCAAGTGTTCACAACTGATCGAAGGGATAGGCTTTCAAGATTTTTGTACTGCTGATTTTAAGGTGTCGGTAACTCTGTTTTGCAAGATCATGCTACCTCCTAGATTTGGAATACACCCTTTGCCCCTTGTTGTGCAGTCTCAGAATCTGTGTATCTAAATATTCTGTTGTAGGATTTGTTGCTTTTGTTGTGGATGGTTTGCTGTGTTAGCAGGGGAGTGTGTGCATGTGGGTTTGCTGTGTAGGGTGTGGGCTGTATTTTTATTTGAATGAATATCGAGTGTTTGGTGTTTTTCTGACAGTGTGCCAAATGTTTTGATCCTTTATTAATCATCCTCTCCAAAACTTTCATGCAGTGAGACAGGAGTCTGATACTGTTATACTGCCCACAGTTGTGAATGTCCCCTTTGTACACTGTCACTCAAATGTATATTCTTCAGTCATGTGGGATTCTCCTCTCTATACTGCTTTGAGTAGCCTCAGGAGCATTTCTCCCCTAAACCACCTAGCATCTTGATAATATTTACTGTGACCTCTTCTGAGTCTGTTGCTTTTCCTGACTGCATTTTCCTTAGTGCGTTCTTACTTCTTATAGTGTGGGCTCTTCTTTCATCATAAGCTGCATCTAGGGTAGTACATCTTTCTGAGGAGTTTTCTTCATTCAGACAGTGCTGGTAGTTCTCTTTCCATCTTTGATGTTATGTGGACTCGTTTGCAGGTTATCACTGGCATCCATTATGGAGGTTGTTTAATGACTGTCTTTTTTATATTTTGGTCTTTCCCTTGCAGCCTGATAGAGTTTCTTTTTCACATCTGAGGAATTAGTTTCCAAAAGCTAGTAGAGTGCGTCTGATGCCTTGTCTTTTGCAATTGCAACTGCTCTCTCAGCCTCTTTATTACCCAAACAATATTCCTTCTTTGTCTAGTCTGTCTTTTCTATCTCACACTTTTTCCTGCACTCCTTCTATTTTGATGACTTTTTAGACTTCTGCATTCCTCCACCAGCTTTCTTTATGTACCTCATTTCCATTCCTATCTCAGCCACATATCTGTTCAATAGTCCTCGAACACATGTTGTTTCTACTCTGAGTAGTTTCTACTTTACTGATCATTTTATTTTATAAATTTAGTTTAGTTTAATTTAATGCAGTTTGGTTTCAGGTTAGATGCATGCATTTAATAACTCAGTCTTATGTATTTTTCATCTGATGTACTATGCATGAAAGATTTTTACATCCTAGTCAAGGACTCAATTACTTTTAAACTTTGGCTGCACCTTAATTCGACTGAGTATCTCTGCTATCACTAAATGTCACAGGTCAATTATGTGATGACTTAAGGATGATATCAGAAGTCTGTATGCTGCTGCTGTTGTAAGATAAAATGACTGGGAAAACTGCATGGCCTATTTTAATTAACTCCCCACACTCAAATGGTCAATGGCCAGAGTAGTGCTTGTTTTTATATACTCCATTTTGACAGATGGAAGACAACTTCTTAGAATATCAAGTCTAGAAAGGAAAACATTCAGCCTACTAGTTGTTGTAGGTCTGTATATGCATAATAAAGTAACAAACTACTAAGAATGACTGTATAACATCTAGAATATGCTGAGTATTAAGCTAGCAGTACATGAATACATGCAAATGAACCATGTTACACATATACCACAGTAATCTTGCTTTTATTAGTCAATATAACTAGTTTTCTATAAATGGTTTGTAAAATATTCCTTATATATTGCATCCTTTCCACAGCTAGAGTACACATGCAGATAGTGAATTATCATTTTAGATTCTAACTACAGTCTGACATTTATTTACCTCTATCTATACAATCTGTCTATCTCCAAAGTGTTTTTATTTAAATCTTCACAAGTACATAAATAAACACCATTGAGAGACAAATGTATTACTCAACATCTAGACCCCCCCCCCAATAAACTTCCTTTGCAAGTTAAATAAAGTGACTCCCTAGCATTCCTCACATTAAATCTGGATGATTTAATGGATCTCATCAATTTTCTCCAGGATTGATCAACTTGGACCTTCTTGATAATGGCAGAATACATCATGTAGATGGGTATAAGCAAGGTGAAATCGTCTTTTAACTCATTTCCATTGCATTACCTCTGATCCTTTATAGGCAAGATAATACTTTAAAAACAGACCCTAGAATAAAGAGTATGCTGATTTATTTCATTTTATGGAGAATCACTATCTTAGCTGTACTAACTACTAATCTAAGAATTGTGAAGAAATCAAAGTAGAAATTATCTCTTTACAATCCATTGTCACACTGTTGAAATCCATTTTAATATCATGGTATCTTTAATATTCATAATATTCTAATGTTAATACATACCACAGATGACTATTTCAATTGATCAAATCCATTTTAGCTGAAATGAATAATGTAAAATTAAACTATAACTTTTATTTAACACATACTAAAGTCTCATGGGGAATAAAACAGATAGTCATTACATATCTCTCAAATTTTTAAATCAGGCTTTAATGACATTAATTAGTATTTTTAAATAAAAACTTGTCTCCACATTGAAACATAATGACTAAAATCTTTTAGAGCTCAATATAACATACCTTTCTTTTTCATCCTATGATCCTATGAAAAGTCATTGTTTCAGCCCTTCTTTCAAAAAATCTGATTTATGTAGAAATGCTATACATTTAAATTTATCAAATGCATTATTGTGTTCCAGACAAAGTCTAACTGTGGGTTTTATTCATCAATTGATATCAAATGTTACCCAGATGTTCTAAATTTCTGATTTTAACCATCTTCTTTGCTTCACCAGTATATACTTTATTTCAACACCAAAGTATTGCATATACTACTTCTTCTGTATGGCATGAACTATGGACAATGAAATTGTTCAGTATATATTAAACTAGTTACTATTAGTAATACATTTTGACTTACAGAAAAAACCTACATTTATAACAACCCACTTTCATTTTTTCTAAAGTACATGGAATATTACTATTATGAGCTATTCTATTTGAAATACATTGAACTTTTCTATACATAAATCTTGATATTTCCTGAAGAAACTTTTTTTTAAGGTTTAATAGCTCAGTAGGATATTCCCATTATTTATTTATTAACCTTACTAATGTATATGTAGAAATCTTATGTGCAAAAATGCACATAATGCAGTCTACAAAATGTTTTTATATATTTTTTAATATATTGATAGTAACAATAGCTTATAATCTAATTAATAGCCTTGACATAGCAATTTGCCCTAATTGACATGTCTATAAGAAAAATAATGTAAAAAACTTTTGTCTTATCACTATTTGCATGTAAAAATGTATGTATTAATTTTTTTGAATTTGTGAAATTTACATTCTCTGCTGATTTCCTTCAAAAATATTAAATTATCTATAAAAATATTTAATCATTTTACAACTATCACAGTGAAAAGAATAAATATACAACTGTTCAGACCTCCTCATAACTAAGTTCGCATATGATGGAGTAAACTTTAACCCCATAGCCTTCTCACATTTTTGTAGAAAAAAAAAATCATGCCCCCATCTAAAATGGTTATGTAAGAGTGCAAATTCTAATAACAATATTTTACATACACACATCTATATGTATATATATATATATATATATATATATATATATATATATATATATATATACATAATTTTTCTGTGTGTGTGTGTGTGTGTGTGTGTGTGTGTGAGTGTTTGTTTGAGATGTTTCTGTGTATATATTTATATGCATACTCTGTTAAATGAAAGCTATAGTTTAATTGTACATTGTTTAAAGTCTTTCCTTCATATTTGTCTAATCCATGTTTTACTGTCATGGTATCTTTAATATTCTGGTCTCCAGTAATTGTCCACAGTTAGTCAGTCAAGATTTTATGTAGAATAAGAATATTATGAGACAATATGTGTCCATTTCCTAATAAGGCAGTTAGTTAGCTCTGCCAGAGTATATAAACACTTCATTCTGGCCTATTGAGCTGTTGCCTTTACCATTTTTGGAAAGGTAGGTGGAAGACTAGAATTAGTGCATCTCTTCTACCTTTCCAGAAATGTAACAAGTTGTGCAGAAAACTCAGTGTAAACAAAAGGTGTACAATGACAGATCGGCTGAGACACTATAGATTCCAAAGCCTGAACAGATATTGAGAATCCAGAATATATGTGATAAATACTAGGAGCAAAAGGAAGTTGCTGTACTTGATTGAGCAAATACTCTTGATACTGTATATTGTTAATATTAAGGACAATATGAAGATTAGATGCAAAGGGTGCATTTATACATGACTGGACAGCTCTCAGCTCAGAAGGATGCTTCTGAAAGAATTCCAATAAAGGACTGTTCTAGTCAGTAAATGTCACAATCACCAAGAGGCTGTACCTGAAATGTACACTTATCATGAGCATGACATTGTATCAAACAGTACCTCTTCAACGGGAAAGGAAAAAGGTCTAAACTTTCTGGTGTGAGTGAGGTGATTGATGTACCTTCTATAGCATAATTACCTAATAATTTCTTAATTTTGGTAAAATAATAAAATTGCCATCAAAATAGAATGACCTTGTAACAAGTAATGATAGCAAGGACTGAGTTACATATCTATTCATTACACATTCTATTTGCATGTTATTTGTGCGATTTCAGAGAAGACTAAAGTATGCATAATGCTGAATACATTTCTGATAATGGTGGTGAATATATATCTGCCAGTCAAGATTCATTTTGCATAAATGGGACAAACAAGTGACTTGATTCATACTAAAGATAACTGTCTATATAGTAATGCCTCAAACTGGATATGACATGTTTCTCAGGAACATAAATCTGAACACCTGATCTGTTTTTCTTAAGACTTAACACTGGTGGAAAAAATTACTTCTTTCTGGGGGATGCCTGTGTCAAAGGGGCCTTAATGGTCAAAAAGAGGTCTTAGGTCTGTACATAATACAAATGGTGGTGCACAGTTATGAGTTTTGATGGCTTAAGAAAGTTGAGAATTGAATGGGTGGCCTTCTGTATCTCAACTTAATGAGCTAAAATTCTGATTAATATTGAGAGACATTGCTTCTTTATTTAAAAGTCTCATTAGTACTCTGCAACACTTTAAGTATAAAACTGTGCTTAAAGAGGATGCATGTCTATGGTTTCCCAAGGCACATTCAGTATCTTGTGCTATCTATATGTATAACAAAGGTACAAAGGAGTTGGAATGCTGCAACACATGGAATATTTTTGAAAATAGACTGCAGTCAATGTGCATCTCCAGTCATTCCTCTTGTAAAATCGAATGGCAAGGTCAGAATTTTTTAATTGGTTATAATTGACCCAGTATTGTAAGCTGAATTGTATCCTTTCCCAAGACCTGGGGACATTTTTTACCAGCCTACCAGATGAGTACCACCTTTCAAATTTGATGTAGCTAAATACAACCTTGAGATGGAGATGATAGAAGATTTATCGGTGTTCCTAACAATCAACACCATCAAGGGCTTCTAACAGCAGGTTGGTCTTAGGGGTAGATTGCATTCCAGTTATCTGGCAATGACCATTGGATGAAGTCCTTCCTGAAGAACCAGGAGTGAAATGTTATCTTCATAATATCACTGCCAGTGGTGCTACAGACAAGAACTTGGGATATCTCATATCCATTCTGAAAAGGTTGGAGGAATTTGGGATAATAGGTAGGTCAGACAAATGTGAGTTATTGCAATTGATTGTCATATTGAAGGCCTATCACAGATATTCAAAGATTGCATTAGTTAGAAGGCAAGAGTTAGGTTGTTCATAAAATCTCCACAAGCAGTATTTATTTCACAGTTTGAATCTTTCTTTGCATTTATAAACTATGTTTGTGGGTTTTTGCCAAGTCTGGTAACTGTAATGCATCTCCTAAATGAGCAGCTAGATGTTGGTTGATCATGTAAGTGAAATGAATAATGTGGACATCCATTTCATGAGACAGTGATGTTGGTCATATTCAATGTATTTCTGATGCATTATAGCTTATCTGTTCTGCTTGTGATACCTCTTTGTATTATAGCATTGGAGAAGTATGTTAGGAAATATTTCAGTGAGTGGTCTATAGCATTTGCTTCATGCTTTTTCATGCAGCTGAGAAAAATTAGCAGAGAGAGAGATGCCAAAAAGTTTGACTAGAATCTATTTGTTTTGGCAGAAAATTTATGCTAGCTACACACCACTGGTGTATATTCTCCATTTTTAGCCTGAAAAACTGAATTTCTAAAACAGCTGCTGCCAAAATAAGGGCATAGTTTTTGAGTGAATACCACTGCAAAACTGAGTATTAACATGTTGCATGTCATGAAGTTGCTGATGGGTTGCTTCTATTATTATTATTATTATTATTATTATTATGTGAAAGTGATAAACATGAACAAGAAAAAGCAGTAGGCAATGAAGTACTTTGAGCCACAGTAAATGACAAGCCAACAAAAGCTGGATATTTTGCATTCACACACTGAAATGTACATTATTGTACATATAGTTATAGCTTAGCCATGTTGCTCATAAAATGTAATCCTTTGAGACTGCATTTGTTATTGCCAAAACTTCAAGTGTCTAAGACTGACAACTCAAACAAGACTGAAGAACAAGTATGAAGTCTATATGTAGCTTTACCACTGGGCACACACAGGTCCTATCTAGAGTTGCAGAAGGGTTGTATATGGATTCCTGGGACAATTAAGGAGCAGTCAGGACCTATGTCTTATAAACTGCAGATGACCATCTGGCATCATTTGCTGCTGCCATGTTGATCAACCATAAAATTCCAGACTGAGCAGAACTGAGGAGCGACCCACATCACCTTTTGGTACTGTTCCTGTTCTAATGCCATAACAATTATTGTTAGTGCTATAAATGATGTGCAGATGTCTCGTGTATCACCTCCTCTGTATTCTATAGAGTCCAATATCACAGTCATAAATCAACAGAAGGTATCAGGTGAGGAGAAATGTCATTTACACACAGTCATAAGTCTCAATATAAATTATATGAGACTACTTAACCTTCCTTTTAGACTATATGAGATGAGACTGTTTGGGGTAGAAGCATCTTATCTATTGCCATTGCCTTCATCAGATTGATGTGCTATGATGTTGATTAATAATGTCTTAGACTTTACCCCCTGTGAGAATGAAAGTGAAGTAAAGTCAGTAAACTATTATGAAACTATAGACTGCCTCTTTTTTCATCATGCAGGTTCCTCTTGTTATCCTCTTCAAACTGATAATAAACACACTACATTGAGGTTCATGCAATTCCAACTACTTTAACAGCTGAGAACGAGAACAGGTAGGAAACAAGATTGCAAAGAGCTAACACTGTAAAGCTATCAGGCAAAAAAAGAACTATGAACTTAAGTCTTGGGGAATAGACTAAACCCTTTCTTTCATGTGATGATAGGTGTTTTTTTACAGATTCCATACTTTCAGATACTTGAGTACAAGATCTGACAACAGTGAGAAGAAGATTGTCACATTATTACTTTTTAATTACATACCCAAGTATCTGCATTTTTAAATTTTGCAAGGTGGCAAGTGTTGCAAAAAGAACAGCTCAGATGCCCCTTTTCATAGACCATGCAATGACCCAACATAATTAAACAGAGAAAATAGTACTAACTCAAATGTTTGTCTTTTATGTTTCTTCCTAATTATAAAATTAATAGAATGCTGTTTCTTGTCTGCATTCATGCAACAAAAGTAATCTGTTTTATATTTTATGAATGTTGCAGATAGTATTTATTCCTTTGCAAAGTTAGAGGAAATATAATCACTGTGTTCTGAATACCAGCAGAGCTATACAGAAGCAAATTCAGCTGATGAATAAAAGAAGGGCCAAAGGGCATGTAATCAAAGTGAAGGTGGAGGCTGAGAAATAGTAAATACCAGAAGGTACAGAATAATGAATATGGTAATCAGCATATGGAATAAATGAACCACTGATGCAGTGGAAACTAGGAAGAACAGGCTTAGAAAACGCATATAATCAGACAAATGACAGAGAGGAACCACCCGGAGCAAGTGCAGACTAGCAGGTCGTAGAAAGTCTTGAACAGATACAAAAAGACCTCACGAGAAATAGTATCTTTACACATATAATGCCTAGATTAAGCAAATCCTTAAATGAAACTCAGAATGGCCAGATCATATTACCAGACAATGCATGTTTCTTAGAGCCATAGTCAAAACCACTTGTTGCCATCTGTATCCTTGGGAATGCTTCCTCAATGGAACAACTGGTAAACAAGTAAGCAAAATACCAGAATAATCCATGGATACTGAAATTGCAGCAGTAATATCAAAGGAAGATATGTACCTTCTGGCAATATATCTATCATAACACAGACTACACTTGTATGAGTTCAAAACTGCAGTCAGGAATATTTATGACAGAAATCCTCAGTAAATTGTTTGAATCTGGAGAAAATCTGCATAATGAAGCCAACAGCTATACTACCAAAAAGCGTAAGCCATGGTGTAGTTAGTCAATTTACTTCAGTATAAAGAATATACAAGACATTCCATTTGTGCTTTATGATAGAACACTTTATTTTTATGTTAAAGCATAGTAATGACAATAAAATGAATAGAAAATAGTAGTTTACATTCATTTGTTTGAAAGGTAAATAACCAAATGGCCTTATGTGTGACTTAAACTATTGGAAATCAGTACAACTCTGCAAACAAATGTCAAAACTGATTTCTTGGAATTTGGAAATCGACCATTTTCGAACTCCATGGCAACAGTCCACTCCCCCTGACATTTAAAAGTTATCACCAGATGACTACAAACACAAATATTCAGGGAGGCAAGCCGCCCCGCACCCCCATGTGGGGGGCTGCACCCCCCACACCCCCTGCTACTTTAATATACTAACTCTGAGATCACACTACAGTCAGGGAAAAGGTACATGTTCTGACCCCCCACTGTAGTGAGATCTGCACTCAAAAAAAAAATTACAATGAGCGAATGCACACTGGCATTCGGTCATGTGTAATTTCGAATATACAGGGTTCGTCAAAACGGACTTTTTGTGAATGTCCTTTCGCACATCTGCTGTAGCAGATGTACATTTCAAACAAATGAAGGTAAACCAAAAATAGCATTGTTTTAGAATGTACATTTATCTTAATCTCTGATAATCACACAGATAACTGTAGCCAGATCAGATTAAGCAAACTCTTACATATCTTGCAAAAAAAAAACAAGAATTGACCTTAGTCCTTTCCATCCAAAATGATATCTTACTAACCTCTTGTGACTAAAGTTTTTTGAGTGTAATGTGCAGATGCTTGATACACTGCAGGCTAGACATTCACATTGTTTAATCATAAGAATGTATTAAATAATTGAAAACCCTAAAGCACCATGGTGAAATTGTAACTTCCAAAGACCAAGCATAGCCAACTCACAAATGACCTGTTATTTAGAAGTATATATCAACAATATTTCTTCAACAGTTTCCATTCATGGCTTACCTATAAAGGAAGTCCAAAACATATGCAAACATATACCTATGTATACATATATATATATATATATATATATATATATATATACATATATATATATATATATATATATATATATATATATATATATATATATATACATACACAGGTCTACTGCTCTACATCTAAAGAACACTTCTTCAAAATAGACCAGGAGACCCACACTTCAGCGAAAGTTCACTTCAACGAAAGTGCACTTTCACTGAAGTCTAGTTCCATGGGCGATCCAAAAAAAACCTCCCACTAAAACATGTTTTGGCAGGGGGCAAGCCCCCGTGCACCCCCAAAACCCCCTACTTAAATATACCAGCTCTAAGATCGTACTACAGCAGGGAAAAGGGGATATTCCCATTCTGCACTGTAGTGTGACTGCCTAAGTCAATGTTCGAAGTTTCACCACTTCGAACAAGAGGACTCAGTGAAGTGGGTTAGAAAAAGTGAAACTTTGAACATCTGCATGGATCCCATATATATACACACATATATACACATACATGTACACACACACACACACACACACACACACACACACACACACACACACACACACACACACACACACTAAACAGACCCACACATACAGCAACAGAGATAAGATTTTTCATTTGTTTTAGACAGATAACTTTATGTTAGGTTTACAGGTTCATAGGTAGGTACTAAGCTATTGGCCGCAGTGCTGCAGAAGTGATCCCCGGGGTGAATTTTCTATTTCCCATCCAGTCATCAAGATTTTTCTTAAAGAGGTACAATGAGGAGCTTTGCTTGTCATGAATGCATAGTTTGTTCCAGAGTATGGGAAGTCTCTGCGACAGGAATGTACCCCTCCAGCATGTTCTGTTTATTTTGGTGACAAGGTTTAATGTCCCTGGAGCATGTGGTTCAGAGAGATTGGGATTTCTTTAAGTGTAGCATGTCCAACAGCTCTGGGTTTGACATAGCTTTGTATGTTAGGCAGAGATTGCCTCTGAGTAGGCAATATGCGACGGAGTAGAGGTGGAGGTTTTTGAAATGGTCTGCGTATGGCATCTGTTTGAGGCCGGTATTCCTTTTGGTGAGGTATTTCTGTGGCCTTTCTAATTGTTGTAGGTGTCTTGTGAGATACATGCCAAATGGGGCATTGTACTCTATAATGGGTCTGATGTGGGATGAGTAGAGAGGAACAATGATCTTCTTTTTTCTAGAGGCGAATCTTTTTGTGATGAGGTGTGCCACATTGAAGGATTTCCTGACTACTGTGGTGATGTGGTTATCAAAGGAGAGACTACTCTCCACCTGTGTCCCAAGGTCTCTTGTCACACTTTCAGTCTTTAGTGAGCTATTACCTATGTGGTAGTTCATGGGTACGAAGATTTTCCCAAAGGGGATGACAATGCCCTTCTTGGCATTGAGCTTGAGGCCATGACTTTGACACCAAGCATCTGTCTCTCTGAGGCCCTTTTGTAGAATGTCTACATCATTAGGTGATTCTGTTATGGCTCACAGTTTGCAGTCATCTGCAAACTGTGTTAGCCAAAGGCCTTCTGTATTGGCCTACACTTCAGAGAAGTAGATGCCGAACAGGAGAGGACCCAGGACTGAACTCTGTTGTACTCCACTCATCACTGTTCTGAAGTCGGACTTGGAGATGACTACTTTTACTGTGTGGTTTCTGTCAGTGAGCCAGTTGACCACTCATCTTGTGACATAGGAATTTATGCCCAGTTTAGTGAGCTTATCTATAATTCCAGAGTGGGGGATGATATCAAAAGCTTTGGCGAGGTCAAGATAGGCTGTCTGCACTACCTTGCCCTCATCTACGGCTCTAGAGGCTGATTCAAAGAAGTCAATCTGGTTTTATAGACATGATTTACCTTTTACAAACCCAAACTAAGTGGGTTCAGGGTTGGATGTTACTTGTGTTTTTGTTTATAAGCGCCAAGATGATACGTTCCATGGCCTTGCAGACCAGGCTTGTCAGGCTAATGGGGTTTTAGTTTCTGGGGTCCATGTTGGCACCCCCTTTGTGGAGTGGGATAACCATCACTGTGTGCCATTCAGTAGGCACATAGCCTGAGGTGAGGCTATGACTGAACATGGTACTTAGGTGGGGGTGCCAGTTCGTTCCGTAGTTCATTCAGTATGCAGCCTGGGATGTTGTCTGGTCCCATGGATGCTGTGTTCTTGGCTTTGGAGAGTGTGGTCTTTACTTGTTCATCCATGATTACAGGGGGTTTGCATTCTTCCCCTATTAAGATGGGCCCTTTGGAGGGTGGGAGGGTAAAATTAGCACTGAACCTATCTGCCAGGATGTTGGCAACATTGGTTGGTTCTGTATAATTAATGCCATTGTGCTGTAGCTCAGAGCAGATCTGAGTGTTGCCATTGAGATTCTTTACATAGCTGTAGAATGCTTTGTGGCTGTCTTTGGAATCAGTGGCAATTTTATTTTCATAACTGGCTTTGGAGGATTTTATGAGGGGATCTTTGCTTGTTGCTGAGGCTGACCATGGAGTTCCTCCAATCTTGGGATTTTACTCTTTTTTGCAACAGCTTCTTCCTTCTGTTGTAGAGTTTGTTTATGGCAGTGGCCACCAGATTGGCTTCCTTTTTTCTAGGATAGTGTCTTGCTTCTGTTGGGGATGGCATGATCTATGCACTCGTGTATGTGCTTATACAGTGCATCTGTGTAAGATTCAGCAGTCGTGCCTCTATTTTCCATCTGCATAGGTGTCATGAAGTTTACCACTTCTGTCTTAAAAAGCATGAAGTTGGCTTTGGAGTAGTTTTTGACAGTGGTTTCCTTAATGGGGGTGGGATATGGATGTCTAGGGTGATTAGCTTGTGGTCAGATCTGACCAATGAGGAGTTAGCCTCTGGCATGGAATACCAGTTACCCATATTGGTAATGACCAGGTCCAGGATATTGCTGCCCCTGGTGGGAATGTGGACAAGCTGATCCAAGGCATTGGAATTTATGAATTCCAGAAAACATTGAGCAAATGAGTTGGTACATGAGTAGTTTTCCCAGTTGATGGTGGGATAGTTGAAATTGTCCATAACTAAGGTATTGGGTTGTACCTTAATATTTTCCAGTATCTTAAGAAAGGAAGAGTGAAAATCTTGGGGTATGGTGGGGGATCTGTAACAAGCTACAACCCAGATTGCAGTTTTGCCCAGTGTTAGTTGCACTTGGATAATTTCGGATTCATTATGTTGAGCAACTTGCCTGGAGCTGTGGATATCCTTAATGAATATGGACGCACCTCCATCTTTAGTGTTTCGGTCCAGGTTAGGTGGATAAAAGATGTGGTATGAATTATAGCCTGGTAATGCAGGGATGCTCTCTGGAGCCTTGAACCAGGTCTCTGTCACTGCACAGATGTCGATGTTCTCCATTTTAAGGAATGCCTCAAGTGAGTGCATTTTGAAGTTTAGACTTCTAGCATTGAGTAGCATTACCTTCAGAGTTTGCTTGCTTGTACCTGTTAAAGTGTTGAATTTAGCATTTGAACCTTACCTAAAAAAGTCACTATAGGGGTGGCAAGAGCCTTAGCCAGTATCCCGAATCCCAGGGGTGACAGATGCAGGCCATCTCTGGCTAAGCATCATGGTCTGTCGACCATGTTGTCCCTGGCAGACAGATAATGGATCCCCTTAGAATGACACTAGAAGCTTAGCCAATTGTTGAATTCAATCATTTTATCCTTGTACTGTGGTATCATTCTGGGCAATGGCAGGATGCTACTCAGGGCTAGGGTCATAGTCTCATCCCAGATAATGCAAGGGTCTGCAGTCTTATAGCCTTTTTCTGGTAGATGTCTCGAATAGCAACCAGACCAGTCAGGTATGTTAAGCACAGACACTCATTCTCCAACTAGAATGAGTCAGGAGTCAATGCACACTGCTCTTACTCTCACCAGGATCAGAATATAAGCACAGATTCTAAGTTGTCAACTATAAAGCAGTTATTAAGCTTTCTGATGATGAGCAGTCTACAGGAAATAATGTAACTGCACTCCTTCTCTCACCAGGAGAAAATAGAAGCACTAATCCCAAGATGACTACTGAGAGGAAGAATGTGGGCTCTACAATAACTGGTGGTCTTGCAATAGATGCTTAAAGGTAAGACAAAAAAAATGGTTTATCCTAAACACTGCAGTGTGCACTAGAGGAGTTAGATGTGAAAGTAGGTAACTTATGTTTTACCTGTCTAAAAGTTACGTTTTAGTGGAGAGTCACTATTTTTAAAATAACAAGATAGATTGAAAGGGGGTGGTCACTTTTGTATTCTGGTACTATGGAATATAGTGAGATGGCCAAAAATTTAAATAGTTGAATGGGAGTGATTTCACAAAATGATACTTTTGTGCTTACTCACACCAGCCAGTAAAAGCAGAGAGGAAATGAGATATATGGTGAAATTAACATAAGGGGCAGGCAACTAGAAAGACAGTGGTGTTTAAGAACACAACAGTAACTGGATGGGAAACATTTCTGTCTGACTCACAAGAGACAGAGCTGTGGTCTCTTTTCAAGTTTTAATGTGCAGTTAAAAGCAGAATACAAGTAAAACAGTGTAAAAAAAAACAAATCACAGTATACAAAATAGAAAAAGGCAATAAAGTAATACAAAACACAACAAATAAAAAGCAAACTACCCTTTCCCTCACAGCAAACTGTAGCAGAATCTGGGTGAGCATTTCCAGTAAGGCAGGTGGGGCATTGATCTTCCTGTGTAGACATATTGTTTGATTGAGACAGAAAGCACCTCCATTAAATCAGCTTAAACCTTGCAGGAGCAGGTCCCCTTACAGCCCACACTAGTAAGCACCCAGAACAATGTATTTGCACTTTTCAACTGTCTCTGCAGCTGGCATGATTGAAATCAGCATCATGAGACAATGCAGCAATTATCTCAAATTTGTTGACAACTACCTACTACTTAAGCCAGTGGACGCAGTGTGTGAGAGATGTAGTTATACAATATTGTTGGAGGCAAAGCTCTAATGCAAAGTCACAACAAATAATAAGCAGGTTGTCAGTACCACAAAACACCATACTCAACAAAGCATGCACAGACCAAACACACAGGCTTTCATACACTAAGGCTCTTAAATGTAACCTACATAAATCACAAAGACCTCCTAAAAGTAATCTAAGAAACAATTACACTCAGAAGCCTCACAAACGCACACAACACAGTTGGTAACCACCATGAAACATACATCCAAGAGTCATACTGATGCAGGTTAAAAGCCCATAAGGCAAACCTCCACACAATCCAATATCTTAGTCATAGGTGACTCCAGAGTAAGGCACACTTATGCACCACTTACCAGACTATACAAAAAATGGATCATGGTCAGTTAACTGTCAGGCACCAGGATTTGCCACATTATGCAAACACTCGAGTCCTTGCACTACTAGTACACATAACACATAGTACACGTGTATGTAAATGACTTGAGGCATACATCTCTGGACTAGATGAAGAGAGACATGATAGAGCTTTCAGAATATTTGTCAGAGTCTAGTATGATCCCAGCTTGAGCAGCATTCTACCATTATCAAAAATTATGCCATGCCACGATATGCACTTCTCATTCCAAGGCTTTCATATATTGTCTAAATCCTTGTCCATTCAAAGTGACTTTTATAGGTAATGTCAATCTCCAAAGCTTCCAGCATAATGAAACTCGAACTCCATATGGTTGAGACCATATGATCAAGTTTTTGAAAACTCAAAGCTGTTAAAAGGAGATTGTGGCACAGCAAGGATTAGGAAATTTACCCTTTTCCTCACTGTAGTGTGATCTCGGAGTTGGTATATATAATTTGCAGGGGGTGTTAGTGATTCGTTTTTTTTTTTTTTTTTTTTTTTGATGTTCAAGTTTTCAGAAACTTGTTCATATGGTCTTTTCTATATTTTTTCAAGTTTCTGAAAAATCAATCATCTGACATATACACACACACACACACACACACACACACACACACACACACACACACACACACACACACACACACACAAAAAGTACTACTCCATGGCAAGGAAACAAATCAGCATATTACAGATTTATTCTTCACTTTTCTCAAATAAAACTGCAAAGGGATACTGCCGCTTATGAGAATAATATAGCTTATTCTCATTTTGATTCATTATCCAAAAGGAATTGGACTACCCTGCCAAGAAATGTGATCCCTTTAAAATTCTTGAAAAGAATCCATAAGTTTATTTAAAAGTATCGGAACAGAATCCACCCTACCCTTCAATGAGTGCATGTCATGATGTCATCGTGGAGAAGGTATCCTTTCAAACCCAACAACAGCAGCAAATCGAGAGTGAAAAAGTTGCTTTTCTGAATTGCCATTATATCCTTCTAATAACAACAAGATTAGTGAGAATTTAGGATCTATACCAAAGACGTCTTTTCTGGGGCAGATGAAGGGACAGCAGAATTATTGAATGATCAGAACTTGAGGACGAAAGAGACTGGATTAGTTAAAGGGCACTTAGTGAGTGCTTCTAATAGAATTTTCAACTTATCCAACATTGAACTGAAAGATGAACATGTTAAATTACTAAAACTGGGTCTAAATTGTAATCCTGCACGCAGAGCTGATGTCTTTAGGACATTATTAAATTTAAAACAGTTCACCAGAAAATTTAATTTAAAGTTTGCATTAAAATATGTTAATTTAAATTGTTCTATGTTTATAAAACCTTCGTTGTTTAATCCTACATTAAATAATACTCTTAGAGTGTTTGAAAAAAGATGTTTATTAAGTCACAAAAGTGAAAATTGTTATTATAATATGAATAATTTTGAAATGGCTGGCTTGAAAGATCTTAGAAATAATAAAACATTAAGATTTATGAAAGCAGATAAGGGTTGGGGCCTCGTGGTTATGGACCAAACTGCCTATCTATCAGTTATGGAAAAAATATTAAGTGTTGAAAATGAATATTCTTTAGTGTCTATTGTTGAAATACATAAATGTTTTAAGAAAATAGAACAATTTCTTTATGTCAGTTTAATGAAAAGAATGTTAGATATGGATTTGTATAATTTTCTTCTTATAGAAAATCCTCCCATAGGATTATTGTTTGGAATTCCAAAAATTTACAAAAACCCAAAGAACCGACCCTTCAGCCCTATTGTATTTTCACCTAATTATGCTACAGAGGGAATTTTTCTTTACTTGGATGACATATTAAACCCTATTATACAGACCTTCAGTTCATTTATAAAAGATTCTTGCCATTTTTTAGATAAGTTTAGAAATTTTAAAGCCAATTGTAATTTTGACCGAGAAAGGAATTGCATTATGACTCTATTCATATGTTACTTATTTGCCTCTATACCTCATGAGGAAGAGTGGAATATATGACACAATATTTGAATAAGTTCACCAATTTTACCAACCACGATATTATTTTTTTCTGTAATTTGCTAGAATTACTTTTGGATAATAATTACTTTGTTTTCAAAGAAAATTTTATTTTATTTATTTATTTACATTTGTTTACCGGGAAATTTAAACTGGAAGCAGGTCCTTTTTCAGCAGATGCCTGGGGAGAAAAGCTCCACATCATATCCATGATAAATAGAGATACAAAGTTGCAGCAATAGTAAACAACATTATAGGTTGCTGGCTTTAATACAATAAAAAGATATTAATTATCAACAGTTTATACAGTAAATGTTGCAAGTTAAGATAGTTTCTTGTCGTTTATAATATTAGTAACAAAGTTGTCAGACAAGATTTTAAAGTATGTAAAGACAACTAGCTAATTCTGACTGTGGTTAGTAGTGGTGGTAATATAGTTGGGTTAAGAGTCTAGGTGGGGGGGGTGGTAAGGGTGGGGGTGTTAGTCTGGATTAGAACAAGGACAAAGCCAGTGCGAATTTAAGTGGAATTTGAGCGCAGTCTTGAAAAGGCTGCTGGATGGTACAGTAGTTATAGACGGTGGAAGATTGTTCCAAAGTTTAGATATGGTACATGAAAATATCACTTCTCCTGCTGAGTGTTTGGGTTTGATAACAGTGAGTTGATATTTGTTGCTTGATCTTAGGGGCATAGTGCAGTGATAGGGTTGGAGAAGGGTTTGAAGAGAAGGGATGTTAAGGGGGTGGTTAATAAGTTTATGAGCGAGGGTTAGTTGATTAAAGTGAAGGGGTTGTGGGAATTCTGGCCAGTTTAGTTATTTAAGGGAGATACAATGATGGCTGTGGTAGGAGGTTCCAGTGGCAAATTTAGCAATTTTGTTGTAACAAGCATCCAGCTTGTGTAGGTCTGTCTGTCTAAGGTTGGTGAGTAGGGTGGAGATTAGCTGGGAATTGGCTATGGAGATTCTAGTCGCCTTGGTTAGGAATTGGTGGCTTCGATATAATGCACCAAGTTTCTTGTGAACTTTTTATTGAGAGAGATATGTGGGTGTCAAATCTAAGTTTGTTGTCTATTTCCACACCGAGTAATTTTGTGTGATCTGATGGAGAGATGATGGTATTATCTTTGGCGAGAATGTTGAAGTGGGGGGGGGGTGCTTTGGGTGGCTTTGGAAGGTTGGAACAGGAGAAGTTTTGTCTTACTTGGGTTGAGTAGGAGCTGAGCATTGGATAGCCAGCTTTCTACAGAAGAGAATGATTCCTGTGTGATTTGTTGTAGTTCTGTTAGAGTGGGGGCAGAGCAGATGAGAGTAGAGTCATCTGTGTACTGTATAAGAGATGCTTGCATGGTGGCAGTATGTAGGTTGTTAGTGAAAAGTGAGAATAGCAGAGGGCCAAGGATATATAAGGATTATATATGGGATATAAGGATTATAAGCAAATAAAAGGGGTAACAATGGGCTCCTCCACTGCCCCAGCTTATTATATATAAGATACAAGGATTATGAGGAAATAAAAGGGGTGACAATGGGCTCCTCCACTGCTCCAGCTTTTGCTAATATTGTCTTAGGTTGATGGGAGCATATAGTTTTAGCTCCAATGAAGGAAGAGTATAACATTATTTATTATAACAGATTTGTAGATGATCTCTGGTTAGATATAGAGGGGTTGAAGGATTATTGTAAAGAAATTGTTGAGAAATTGAAAGAAAATTTGAATTTTTAAGGTTTACAATGGGGGAAGTATTGACACAAGTGAATTTTCTTTATGTTACCTTAACCTGGAATAACGAACATAAAGATTTTTTAGTAGTATCCATAGGAAGAACATTTTTTCAAACAATTATCTACACTATAAAAGTTGTCATCCATTATTCATAAACAAGTACATACCCAGAGGCCAATATATAAGGGTCTCAAGGATGACTACTTATGATAAGCTTTTTGCACAAGAAGTAGGCTTTATTACCTCTTTATTTGAAAAAGAGGGTACAACAAGGAGAAATTGTTTAACACTGTGGAAGAAATTAAATCTAAGAAGAATACTGTTTCCCCCTTTTTTAAGGCAACTCTTTAAATCCCTTAAAGATGTTCATACAATTTCTGTGGTGCATAGGAATACTGTTTGTAATTTAAATGTACAAGTAGATAGTCAAGCTATTAAAACTATTATTGAAAACACTTGAATATCTTAGAAAGGAATGTAGAATAATTTAAGGTTGTAGGAAGAAATCCAAATTTTGTATATAAAAATAGTTTTAATATTAAAACTTTATTACAAAAGGACATAACCAGATTCCCCTTATTTATATCTCATCCAAAAATAAAGGAATGTATAAATGCAAGGGGTGCAATATGTGTCAGTGTATTTTAGAAGGACCCTTTATTAACTTAGACCATCTAAATTATACGATTCTAGTACCTGGGGTACTTGATTGTAACTCTAGGGGAATTGTATGTATTAGTACTTGCTCAGGTTGCAGCATCTATTATGTAGGGATGACTAATATATGTCTGAAAGAGAGAATAAGGGAAAATATTTATGCCATTTAAAAGGAGGTGGGCTTAATGCTCTCTGAAACATACACTAGAATGAAAATGATAAAAAAATATATTTTTTTCAGTCCTTGAATTAGTACCTAGGGATATATGTGTGGGGGTAACTACAAGAATAAAACTGAGCAACAAGAAACCTTGTGGCAGATAAACCCCCAGGATTAAATGATGTAATTACCAGCAAATGCTTTCTTAGAGATAAAAGGCAGAAAGTTACAAAAACTAAATGACTTAAGTGTTTTTAATGCAGGAGGTTTTTAGGAAATACTTGCATGTGTCTTTAATACAAAGCAAGGTTATTAAACACGTGATGATTTTTTTAGCTTTCTTATTAGGTTACATGCTTTATAAAATGAATGTGTGTTTTATATGAACTTATTCAGAAGAAGTCAGTTTTATCTGCCTAAAGTGAAGAATAAGTCTATGATACACTAAAGAGTTGTTTCCTGGCTTATGATTCACTTGCCATGGAGTACACACACATATCTATCTATATCAGAGACCTGGTTTAAGATCAAATAAAGCATTCCATCACTGCAGGGTCTATCCTATGCTCAGGCCCACCACAATAGACAAAGCCACTAAAGGAGATGGTGTATCCATATTCTTAAAAAATGTGCCTTCAGACTTGTTAGACAAGATCATGACCTGAAATTCCTCCACTTACAACTTACTACTAAGAGAACCCCTAACACACCATTGCTAATTATATTGTCCCTCTCAGACCACAAGTAGAAGAAGTAGATTCTAAAAATGTATGGCATGCAGATGTGTAATTTGTTTGTTGTGGCAGCAGACAGTTAGGAAAAGATTTGCAGCAGAAGTAGTTAGATGTAGGATTTGGGTTTTGTGCCCACCAATGCACACCTGAAAAGTTGAATATGTTACTATTCATTGCCAAAAGCATACTCTGCTCAGTTCAATCAATTACAGTCTTTGTTTGATTTTCAAAGGGGGGGGGGGGCACCACCACTCCTAATGTCCATAAACATTGCTGCTCTGGTGGGACAGAGGGATAAATCCTTGCCTACAGCCCAGCAAACCCGGGTTGGATTAGTGGCTCAGGTGACTGAAAGTGCATCAGGGAGGGTTGGGACATTCCCAACCAGGTGGGGGATTGGTTCAAAGGGCATTCCCGCAGAACGATCCCTGGTGGAGGTCACGGACATGTGAGATGTGGCATCATCTAAAGAGGGATTAGGGTGAGGACTTTGACAGAGCTGCTGTGGAAGCAGGGTGATACATCAGTATTTCTTTATTGCATGCCCGACCTCTTGACTATTCGAAGGGGCTGTGGGAAAGGGGAAAAATGAGGTAGGTCATTAAAAAAAGTCCTGCTGGTTAATGGTATGACGGCCAGTCCCCCCTCCCCCCCAGGTCACTCTTAAGATCTGGGCAGGCCTCAGCATTGCATAGAAAGTCCACAGCGGTACCATGTAGTGGCAGGTAGACCAGGAGATGGACGTGGAGCAAAGATGTAGGATATCACAGGATGATGACAATTAAGAGTCAATGAAAAAAAACTTCCCGAAACATTCATCTTGTATTTAAAAGTTCTGAAAAAGCACTGCTGCTTTAAAAATTAAAACTGATTCATAATGAACCAGTGTTTTAAAGAGAAATACACATCTGACTTAAATGGGTATGTTATATCTTTTTTACACCAGACTTTGCTTTTCTGCAAATCAGAAAGGTGGCATGAGGATACTCCTTACAGGATGTATTAATCAGAGTTTCTCTATTTGGCATACATTTATTTATAGCAGTGCAGTACAGTTATAATTCTGAAATATAATGATATGAACAGGCATATATAAGAGCCATATTTACAGAAGGTATAAGACAAAAATGGAGGGGGAACACCAAAAGTTACTTACTCTGGGCATGGCAAAAGTGTAAGATTCCTTATTTCTGATATACATGATTTAAGCAGTGCATTTTATAGATATTTTATCTAGTATTAATAGATGCTTAATGAAATATTTATCTCAGATTAGTGTAGGATGCAGCACGGAGCAGGGTCTTTGCTATTTATTGACACAGACAGCAATGCCATGGAATGTGAAAAATTGTGTGCCATGTAACACATGCAAATAATGCACTAGTGATATAAGAATGTGGGATCCCATGCAAATGATTCACACAGATATGTAAATAATAACTACAAACATGGGTGAGTCATGCAATAATGTATAAAGCAAGTGCACTGTAATATAGCACACTATTCTGAGCACTAAAGACTTTTGTTGTACCCTGTGAACACATCAGCAGAGTTAGTGGCTATAGCCGAACAAAATATGTTAATGGCTACCACTGGAGCCAGTGTCACTTCATTGCAAAAAATAGCAGCAGAACCTTAAAGACAAGTACCTAATAGACCAATATTGGATGGATAGGGTGACTTACAGGAAAGGTAGTTTTATTTATTTATTTTTTATTTATTTTACATTTGTTGACCGGGCTAGTCTTACTGGACATATATCCGTTTTCAGTAGAGGCCCGGGGAGAAAAGCTCCAAATACACGAAGTAAAACAATTATTACAAAAGAACAAAATAAGCATAATACAAAAGTACCAGTGTAGACTTATTTAGCAATTTAAGAAAAACTAAAACTGACAAAATGTATGTAAATAGAGAAAAAGTCAGATAAAAGTAAAATACATGGTATAGAATATTCTGAAGTTAGATTAAATAAAAGATAGATAAGCAGAACACAAGGTGGGAAAACATATGTGAGAATAAAAAAAATGCTAAGGTAGAGTCAATATCAAAGATAAAACAGTCAATAATTAAACCTATTATTTAGAGGACCAGTAAGGGGAGAGGGGGGAACTTGGGAAATAATGAAATCATTTCAGTCAGGGTTAGCACAAGGGCATAACCACTGGGATTTTAGATATTCTTTGATATGTCTTTTGAAGAGGGATGTAGAGTCTGGGTTAGTTATTTCCTGAGGGAGTTGATTCCAGAATTTCCTGACAGAGTTAGAGAATAATGAATCCCCAGCTTTATTACATGATTTATTTAAGGCCACAAGGAGTTTATTAGCAGAGCGTAGTGTGGATAGGTTTTTATATGGTGAAATTAGTTTTTTAAGGCTAGGGGTAGCATCAGGGTAGAAAAGAGACTTATGAATGATAAGTAGCTGTTGATAGAGTATGTGGTTATTTAGCTCTAACTGGTGAAAATAGATCAGATGTTTGCCACGTGTGATTTGCCCACAAACAGTGGGACGTATGCAAGCACATCCAGCACAATGAGAATAAAGGTATGTGCAGTGATAAATAACTTATCACTTCCTGCAATAAACAGGTGTCACAGGTAGATTGCAGGTGTTAACATTACACATCCTACACCAGTCCCTCAATATCATGCATGTAGAGATGCATATAGGGTTCTCTAGGACTGGTGATGAGAGAATCCCTAATATGAAGGAAGCACAGCCCATTTCCCTAAAGTTCTGGGAGTCTTAGACTGTGTACACATTACCATCAAGGCCCAACCTAGTCAACAGGGATTGACATACATCAATAGGAAAGGCCTTACAGTATCTCAAATGTTAGGTGGTCTGTAATGCCCAAGGCATTGCATATGGTGCATCCTAAGATTCACACGTGGCAAACATCTGATCTATTTTCACCAGTTCATGTGGGGGATTCTCCACCTAGCCATCTATTCAGTAGGTGCAAAACAGGTGAGATATTCAGAGCAATATAGACAATTACCATGCAAGCAGGGAGCAGGTCATACATAATGGTGTGACTGCTGTTTGTTGCAGGTAATGACTGATATGCATTGGAGCTGTGGTTGATGACCCCCCCCCCCCCATATGTAATCTGAGATCATGATACATTATGTATACAACAGTACTCAGTCAGAAACAAGTAATATCACTGAGAGTATGATTGGACAACTGTAGCAACACTTCCATTGCTGGACACATCAGGTGGAGTACAGACATTATAAGGAAAATCTTTATGGTATGTGCCGTGCTGCATAATATAACAGTTTGAAAAAAGTTACAGCAGCAGGAGAAGCATTCCAGCAGGGCCCAACATATCAGTAAGACCAGCAGCAAAAGAGGAGGCTGTATGGTCTAATAATGAAGAAGCAGCTGTGGCATCACATATGAGGTGGAGCTGGGCACAATGCATGACAGCTCTTTTGATAAGACAGCTTCTGGTCCACAACTATAGGCCAAGGCAATGCCAGCACAGAATAAAGTGATGCATCCATATTCACCGTCAGGCTGGATGTTTGACATAATCATAGCCATATAGGTTAGGGGGTGGGCATGGAACAGTCAGCATGACTTGCACAGATGATTAGGAACACAATGACAGTTGACAGCAACAATATGACATGGAGTAAGGTCATGATAGGTGAATGTGGCAGCCACTCACTCAGTGAGCAAGTTGTGTGGAATCAGGTATTCTACCATCTGGTAGTGGGGTTCAACTAACATGCTGAAGTCTGTAGCAGTGAAGATGGAGAAGTACAGGATCAAGTGCATGTCCTGTCAGGAGTCTAAATGGCTTTCTCATTCATAAGCTTGAACCCAGCCATAAGCGGGCAGCCTGTAAAAGTCATCCACTTGTGGTCACAACCACACCCATTATGCAAATGTTGACAGTCACTTTCACTTATGTACACAACAACCCACAAGTATACTTTACTGCTATTGGAATGGGCTCCCTACACCCCTTCCTGCAATGGTATATTGGTCCCATGTAATGGTATACACACCCTCAAACTATTCCCCTTACAATTTGTTGCCATGTTAACCACTATGTGCAGGTGTCTTCACATCTCTTGTTTGCTATCCATCCCAATGCTCCCCAGTGTTCAAGGTCTGCACCACCACCACCAACATAGCTGGACATGGCAGTTTGATGCCATTATGTATTACCCATCACATATACTACAGGGGTACAGAACGGGGTGAAGCTTTTGCCATCAGTATAGGCATATCCATTTCCTACATACAGTCCCACATTCCATTGATTTTTGTCTATAAGAGTTCTTGCACAAGGTTTAATATCACACTAATAAATGCCTTGTAGAACTGAAGTTATCCTAATGAGTGTCTGAACTGCAACTGGAAAAATGCGCTTTCTAATCCAGCCTGTACTAGTCGTGATCTGTGAGGCTCTACAGAAGCATGTGACCAGTATTTTCAAGCACACAACCTGTGCAGCTGTGCAGACCTACCTCTTTGTGGCCTTGCAGTACAAAGGTTTGGTTGAGGCCCTCTGCTGATGTCTGATATGTGTAATGTGATATCTATACATGCATCCTTGCACATAGGGCTTCGATTTGCTCCATGAATGGTGCTGTGCCAAGATTATGGCTTCCTCAGGTGCTGTTAACTGCAGTGCTTCAGATCGGTATGTAGGGGAGAGCAGGATGTTCTTGCTCTCTCTGCATGGATATTTTCCTCAACATTTGTGCTGGAGTTATGGTGGTCTCTTGTGAGGTGGGTGCTTATCACAAATCACAAGATTGCCAGTATTGCAAGTGATGTACTGGCAAGGATCATACCAACATGAGCAAATACTGTCCCAGTCTGTTGGTGTATTTTGAATTAAAATTATATAGAAAGGTATGGGCCAGATACTTGCAGTTTACCTTGCCACAATTGATACAGTGCTTTCAGACAGGTGTTGTCAAGAGATTCTACAGTGAGATCATTTGAGGCCACTATTAACCTTGTTCCATGGAGTCCAGAAAATAATGGCTCCCTCATGGAATTTGAAAATAGTGATTAATTAATTTATTTGAGCCATCTGTTGAAGATAATGGTTAATTTTAATGTTTCAGATACGACCATCAGACCTTTTCGGTCCCTGCACAATGGTCTGACTACCAGTTGATTCATAAACTCTGATATATTAATAATTTCTGATTAAAAAGTTCACAGGGTTGAGACTCCCCACTTATCCACTTTCCTATGTTTGCTAACAGTAGAAGCTTTATTTTAGTAAATCGTAAGTTGTCAACTGACTAGAGAAAGGTGATTCCTTGGAGAAATAGGTCAAATTTGTATGTTTGTGGATAACTCTTTGCTATTATTTCTAGCATAGTTTCTGAAACTCTGTTTATCTTGGATATGCTGCACAGGTTTCTTCCTCTGTGGGTAAATATGAATATTTTCAATGCGTAGCTTTTATTCACATTAAATAATTAGCCACACTGCTGTAAAACTATGGCACATTCATTTTTTTACACTCAATATCCTTTCCCCAGTGCCTCGGTATATAGCATAATCCTTAAGGTTAGCAGCTGCCATCTCTAAGTCATTCATCTTCATGAGAGAGCTTGTTTTTGTTTGGCCAGAGCTGGAGGACACTGCATGTGTCCCTTGTGGACAGGATTAGAGCTTTAGACATAATCACCATGCTACAGTGCATTACGTAGCCTGGCTAGGGAAAGATACTAAAATAATAACCACTTTTATTTAGAATAGGAGGAAAGCAGGAATGAAAAGGTACATTTTTGCAACTCTAGCTCTCTTTAAATACTTGGATAACCAGGATGCTAAGACGTTTTTAATCTTTTTACTCCACCCCCCCAAAAAAATTCAAAACCAATGAAAAATTTCCTCCACTTCAGACAAGACTTGAAGCACCTAAGAAACTCCTGTCCTTGCCTTTAATAATGTAAAACAACCCTTCTGAAATTGCCATGTGGGTGATTCAATGTAAAAGTCAGTTTTAAAGCTCTTTAGGTGCTTAAAATATCCACTTTGATCATTAGCCACATGGGAAGTGCTCAGAAAATTCACTGAGATCTTTAGCCACAAGGAAAAGCAGATCCCATTAAGGAATCATCTTGCACTGGATATTGGAGATGTAAGACACAATGGATAGACTGGGTGGCCTTAGGTATTATCAGGCCCACACAGACTCCTATCTATTAGACAGTGAAGAGGCAATGTTTGACTCCTCCCACTATCTCTGCACAAAATCTGGACTCTTTGTTGTGTGAATAAAAGCATTTGCCATACTATCCCCTCATATGAATCAGAATAATAACAAAGTTTTGCACCGCCAATTTCTAAGTGTTTACATGACATGAGCCACAGGAAGAATGAGCTGGTCACAGCAGATACTGAAATAGAAGTGAAGATTGTCTGGGTGACAGAAGCTTTGCGTGACATTCTCTTCATATGTAAATCAGTAAATTACATGAAAAATGTATTAAAACTGTTGCTCAACCACCCAGTTTGTGCAAACTCTTATTATCTCCATCACTACTCAGAACATTATTTATTATTAGTCTGGTAAGGACTTTATGGCATCCAAGTTATATCCTTTCCATTGAAAGGGTGACCCAGCAGCTCTGGTAAAACTAAAAACACAAGCTTATAATAAATAAACAGAGACTTAAGGAATCAAACCCAGTATTATTGGATGAAGTTGATTTGCAGCACATCCCATGCCAATGTCAGTATCTGATTTCATTAGTTAATTAAAATTTGGAGTACAATAAAGAGAAGTATTTATTTATTTATTTTATTTTACATTTGATGACCAGGAAAGTCCGTCTGGACACAGGTTCATTTTCAGCGGAGGCCCGGGGAGAAAAGCTCCATTTAAACAATTGCTTAACAGCGTTATTGATGTTGTCAAGAACAGAGTCTGCCACACCCTCACAAACTGCTAACCTGAAGTGTGCAACTACAATGTGTGTTTGTAATGATGTTAACACTGAAATTGTACCAAAGTTAAAGCCGTTCCATTTTATTTTTCAGAAAAGTACTTCTCATAATTGCATCCAATACCATCATAAAGTAAGCAGCAGCTAACGATGCACTGAGAAATCAATGAACTTCAAACTGCTTCTTCCCTTACCATCCTGTGAAGAACTACTTACAACCTCAGGGTAATTTTAACTAATCATATTTGGCTAAAGATTAGTCTGGTTTATGTATTAGGCATTGTGTGTCGCTACATGCTTATTATTTAGTGAAATTATATGCTGTAAAAGTAAATATAAAGACTCTGGAACACACATGTGATGTAATACTTTTTATTGGACCAACATAGGTTTTGCAATTACTCAAGCTTCTGAGCTGGCATGAGTCCTTCATCAGGAGTTATTAAGTTATAGGTGTTAAATACAGTGCTTAACCATCCACTTGTGTCTAGACAGGGATGCACATTATTTATTTCCAGCTGGCTAAAGAAAGTCTTGAAAATGCTTGGATATCCCTCAGAATCAGACAGTATGTGTAAAAATTGATATGTGTTTCTGATGACTTTGTAAATCTGATGCTTTCCATTGACCTCTAGTGATGTGTTAGTGTTAAGGGTATCACAGAAAGTACAGAAACATATCTGGTTCTGTGTTTAAAATTCAATATATTAGTTATCAACACTCATGTGCAATTATTAACTATTGAGCAGACAGTGAATCAACAGATGTTGACACTTACTGTTTTGCTGTTAGAATGTTCCACTCTTTACCCTCCAATGAAGGGGATTGAACAACCACATCCTTGGATACTTAAATAAACCAACTATAAGAATGCTGCAATTAGCAAAAAAGGCAGATTCACTCAGATACTGATGTTCTCATGTTTAAAAAAGGAAGAGAAAGTTACACATTTGAGGTCACATGTTAATGCCAAAATTAAATTAAGTTAAGACTGACACCCACCACTGCTACAATCTTGAAACAGATTGAAATGTACATCTGAATGGAGAATAAGCTATGAAGGCAGGTCAATTAAAATACTGGCATATAAAATAATGATAAAGAATTCAGGAAGATTTATTCAGCAATATGAAATAGGAATAGGACAACACAGTTTACCTTTGGAAACTATATGCAATTATATACCAAAATGATGCACATCTCAGATTGAATTCTGAGCATTATAATAATGGCCCTGATTCAAAAAGACTTGATTATCAGTGTAAATGACTTACTGTGGTATAAGTTTGCTTTATAGATAGGCCTTACACCTAAGTAAGTCACTCAGATTGAAAGCAAGTCTTTTAGAAATTGGACGGGCTTACACCAGAGTAAGCCACTTATACTGAGAGCAAATATTTTGAAATATGGCCCATTTTTCAGTATTATACAAATCCTTCTCATTTATAAAATGTGGATACATCGATGATTACAGTGAATGATTTTTTTTTCATTTCATAACTTAAAATACAACATCTTTGGCAAAAGAAACAAATATTGCATTTTTAACACTTCAAACATTGAAATATTACAAAAAGTCACCCTTACCAGCCATGCTTTACTGATTGAAGCATTACTTAATTTATACAAAAGCATGCACCAATATTCCAACCATTTCTTTATATGCATCTTTTGGCACATCCATGTCAATGAAAAACAGCCCAAATGTTCTGAATTGGTCCTTTCCAGTAATGAAATAAGGATGCTAGGATTGTAGAAATCACTGATTTAGTCCAAAAATATTCTGTAGATCCCAGATCCACTTCAGATGATTATATCTCATAGATTCAAAAGTTATTATAATATGACTGGCCATTAACATTCAAAAACGAGCATGCTGATTGGTCAGCCCAAGCAGCATGCCAGTAGTAACTTGAGCACATACCAACAGCAAAAGTACAGGTAAAGTATCATTGACCGGTAATTTTTTTTTTTTTTTATAAGAATTTTCAAAATTAAGTACTGAACAAAGTACTAAATTGGTAAGAAAACACTTAAGTTCTGTTTCTGAAAAACTACTGCACACCACTGGCAATTAGCATTAGACTATGATCAAATCCAAGTATTAGAACCTGTAGGAAGTAAAATATTACAAATATGAAGTACAATATCAGAAGAAGGTAATGAGAAGAAAATAAAAGATGAACTGAAGAGGCTAACTACTGTTCCACACTACAATGAAACAAAACAATAGGGAAATGTACATTAAGTTAATGACACAAAAATGTGGTACACTGCAACTAGAGACTATTGTGAAAACATAGGCTGTTGGGAGATGGTGCCTCCAATATATTCATTCCCAACAAGGCAAGCAAAACCTGCTAAGCGTAATACTAGATGATGGTCACTGTGAAGAAAAAATTCTTCAACATGGTCAAAGTCCTATTCACCATCAGGAGATTACAGTTTGTTTTTTTTTAAACAGCAATGGAGATCATTCTTCCTCTGTTGATTGCTTTCTAAGTCAGTCATGTACTGTGTGAACCTGGAAATGTAAGTCCCATATACATGCACAATAGGTCATCAAAGGACAGAATCTGGAAACAATGCAGAAGAACACCACACAGCCATTATACAAAGGCATTATTTACGGAAAGTAAGTCGTTATTTCTTAAATAATGTCACTGTATAATAGCCCTCATGACTAAACCACGCCAACCAAGGGTAAATCCAGCATTACCCACAGTCAGCCATGGGTTATTGCTATAATATCTCTTTTGTAGGGAGTTTAACATGTTTCCCAAACTATAGCTTCACTCACCTCATTCCGATATTCATTGAATGGCTCACAGTCCAATAAGAAATGGAAGTAGTTGTCCTACTCTTGATGATAGTTCAAACATCTATTGCTATAGCAATAACCCACACCTGGGTGTGGGTAATGCTGGATTTACCCACGGTTGGAGTGGTTTGGTCCCGAGGGCGAAGCCCGAGGGACCAAACAAAGCCAACCGTGGGTAAATACAGCATTACCACCAGAAGTGGATTATTGCTATTATACCATGACATTATTTAAGAAAAGAAACTATTACTTTTCTTAAATAATGGCATAGTATAATAACTGTTTACTGCCCTTCCACAGATGTCTGGCATCCGCGGCAGTTCTGATGTACTGCACGCCTGCGCAGTACATCAGAGCTGTGGGCAAAAGCAACGGAGAAAGCAAGATCTCCGTTGCTTTTTTTTTTACTGTTTCGCTATGTTAAATGGGTTTAACATAGCGAGACAGCTTTAAAATAAACCACAGAGATGTCCGTTGCTTATTTTAAAACTGTCTCGCTATGTTAAACCTATTTAACATAGTGAAACAGTAAAAAAAGCAACGGAGATCTTGCTTTTTCCGTTGCTTTTTTTTAAAAACCTATCTCGCTATGTTAAATGGGTTTAGCATAGCGAGACGGCTTTAAAATAAGCAACGGAGATCTCCGTTGCTTATTTTAAAGCTGTCTCGCTATGTTAAACCCATTTAACATAGCGAGACAGTGTTTTAAAAGTAAAGTTATACTAATGGAAAAAAGTCCGGGCGACCGGACCTTTTTCCATTAGTATAACTCGATTTACAATGTGCACGCTGGCCAATCAGCGTGCACGTTTTGGGGGGGTCATGGTATAATAGTGGTTATTCCCCTTTGACATAGTTTGTGTGGAGTTATATGCCACTGTAGGATCAGTTTAACAAATGGTGAGTGAAGGCCATCTATTGTACCCCACACTGAGAAGGAAACCCATGTAGTCATCTTGAGTAATAGCATTTGTCAATCTTATGTTCCATTTCCTTAAGGATTGTTGAACTACCAGCTTATTGTTAGCATTCAGGGCTCTGTAACACCCACTGCAGACACTCATTCTCTATGACTTGGGGATTAAAAAAACAGCTATGTGGGCAATTGACTCAAAGGCATTTATCCAACCTTAGCATCTGCACAAAGTATTGTTATTTACAGTAGACGTTAGCAGACAAACTAGCGCACATATAATTTGTTAAACTTCAAGCAGCTTCCCGCTATGTAACTAATGGTTTAAACTGATCTTAAGACAGTGGAGTAACCATAACTTAATCAATTTTCATGTAATGTAATGTAAATACTAAGAGTAGCATGCAGTACTTTTGTCCAGATTATTTTTTTTACTTTTAAATGCAATAGCTTGTCTTTATGGAGTATTCATGTGACATCTCCACTTTACAATAGAAGTAGGAACTATGAGGGCTATGGGGGGGGGGTAGTATAAATTATCTTAATTTCATCAAACTAGAAATAAATAGCAGTATGCAGGTCCTGTAAGCATTTATCTTCAAAAATAATTGAGTAAATCAAACAATGTAAGTGCTGTAGCATGCTCAGGAGAATATTTTGTTTTTTTTTTTTGAAAATGTGAATGATATATGACCAAAGAATATATTTACATTAGAGAAGGAGGGAATACCCTCAGCAGATAACACTGGAGGTACATAGTTATGCAGTCCTATAACAAAATATGCAGAGATTCTTTGTGGAATCTCAGCCAGCCATAGAGGCAGATGCATATGCACAGTTCAAAGCTGGCATGCAAAGCTCTTACCAGAACATAATTACAGAGCTACTATATTAAGGCTTTTCATAAAATTAAGAATATATAAAACCTGGGCAGTTCATCTAAATCTAGCTGTTCTAAAAAAAAACAGAAGTTGGGAGGTTGTTATAATGGTTAAGATATTTACCTTACAGACACAAGGTGCAGGGTTTGATACTTACATAGGGTAATTAGCTTGGCTCAAAATGGCCCAGAAGGGAAGTTAGCCTAGTACTAATCTATAAACCTATATTTCACTTGGCCTGTTCTCTTGTATTAAGGACTGTGTTCTATAGGTAGGGGTTCTGTTCTCACTGCAGTCAACTGGGTGTGTCTGTGTGTGTCTAGACAGCAGAGCAGATGTGTGTATCCTACAATTACTTCACTACCATCTAATCACAGCAGAGTGGCACAGTGGAAGTTTGCTGTGACCATAATGCAGAGGTCAGTGGATCAAAACCATCCTCTGCTATGGAAAGTGAAGGAAGCTATTAACACTAGTCAGGTTTGTTGGGAGGGGGGTTGGCATAATGGTTATGGTGTTTACATAGAGACACAAAGTACAAGGTTTGATTCTCACCTTTGGGAAGCATGGCTAGTCTTAAAAAGGCCCTTAGCGTCATTAGCCTTGTAATTACCTGTGAACCTTAAGCCAGGTAAGTCAACTAGCATACATGCCAATATTAACTCTACATGCCTGACACAATGTTTCTAAGGAACAAATAATTGTAACTTGATTAGTAGGAAAACATAAGGGCTATTGCTAGCAGATTAAATAGAAATAGAAACCATGACAACAAATAGAAACCATGACAAATGCAACATCATTATAGCTAATATAGGGATGAACATATACAAGGAAACTCCAATATTATCACTGAAAAATTAGAACCTTGTCTATTTATAAAGATTAAGCAAACTGTATATGAGTTTATAGCAAAATCCTAAGCTTTCATCTGTTTATAAAGGAATGACAAAATAAAAAAAGGATTCAGTATCTGTCAGACAATCAACTATATTAAATCTGGCAGCAACAAAACACCAGTAAGTAATAGCATGCAAGTAAATACACTTTAATTCAATGATGAATAAGAAAGAAAAACAGCTGCATAAGCACTCTGGCATGACAAACTGTGCTTCTGTTCTAAGAAATACTTCATACAATCAAGTCAGTGTTTAAGCAGTATTATAATAATCAAATAACTAAAATAGAATTTTGTGAAAATTGGAATAGTTACACACAGAAGAATGCTTTTACAGGCAAATATCTGCTTAATCGATTTTGTGCAACACTCTTTTAAAATATTCTTAGCTTTTCTTTATTCCAATTTTATTTTACATTATTTTAATGTATATAACATGTATCATTTTGCCCAGAACAATGGAAAACTTTAAACAAAAACATTGACAATTTTTTATGCTGAGCTTCACAAAAATGCTTTTCAACAGTGCTTTTCATATCCATATGATAACAGTCCATAGTTTATTTTGCATCCACATAAAGGCACAACATTTGTTTCTTTGATACTGAGGATTGTGTAGATATGAGAATTAGTAAACTCATCTTATATAATTCGTAATAAAGTGATTTAATACAATTACTTTTGTAATGACTGCAATAGAAAAGGAAATGTCACAACTTTAAAATAAGGAATTCTGGACCTTTTGAATTATTGTACCCAATGTCCAAAGTGCTTGGAAAGTCAAGAAATGTTTAGTATTCTAGCTACACGAAATCCGGCAAAACAAACTGGATAAAACAAAACCGGAAAGTAAGCAGTCCAAAATATCACCAGGAAGTCGCCAAAAGGAATCAAGAACACTTCCAAAAAGATGCTTTATTTTATATAAAGCATCTTTTTGGAAGTGTTCTTGATTCCTTTTGGCGACTTCCTGGTGATATTTTGGACTGCTTACTTTCCGGTTTTGTAGTATTCTAGCTAGTTTGGTATACTATAACAGATCCTAGGGATGGAACACTCAATAACAATTACATTTTAAGTAATATATGAGAGGAAATACAGGTTGCAGTCAATGAGTACTCTGGCCTAAAATGGCAAATTCTATGAAAATGCCACATTTTTTTTCAGGTAGCACAAATGTGTGATTTCCTTGCATTTTATTTCAAGCAAAATGAAAAACTAATGTCCGTATCAATGTCTATATTTAGAGCTGAATGAACTGCCTCACGATTTTTCAGCACAGCTTTAGGAAATACATATCTGTAATATTCACTATGTATATAATATATGTATATATTTCATTTTGTTGTTCTCTTTGTATATATTGTGTTTTCTCTGGCCTAAGACTGAAATTGGTCCAATGGGATCACTGCTCTATGACTGGTTATCACATTCAAAATAAAATAACTAAATAAAATGAAAAATGACCAGCTACTGATATGCTATCATTTATGTGAAGTATCTTCTGCATTTGGTTCTAACTATTTACGCTGATGATATCATGTTAGTTTAATCAGCCCTCAAATTTAAGGATACAGGAATATTTTAATGATTTAGAACTGGGATAAGGCCCCCCGAACCCTTTTTGCAGACTACCTAGCTGCCCCCCTCAAATAAAAATTAATGACTCTCTACAGTATCTTGATATTTCCTTTCACTAAGACCCCGACCAAAGTTATTCAAACAATCTATCCAAACTGCGATCTAACATCCAACAAGATTTGAACAGATGGGCAAAATTACACCTCCCACTTCTTGCCAAAGCTGCTATAATCAAAATGAACATTCTACCTCATCTGCTTTATGTTTTTAATGCATCTAACACAATAATTCACAACACATTTTTTAAAACTCTCCACACATCTTTCTCCAAATTGTTAGGGTCACCCAAATCAATTAGAATTAGCTATAACAGACTAACCCTCCCAAAAAACAAGGGTGGTTTATGTCTACCTGACTTCAAACTTTATTACGATATTATCAATGGTAACAAGATAGTAACAATATCTGATTATGGTCCCAGTTTGTCTACCTGGTCTCCTACATGGGTACATTTATACTATAACTATATCAGAACATTCAAATTTATCCCCAAAGAAAAAAAAAATGTCCACTGCTTTTAATGCTCTGCAACCATTCCACCTCAACCCCAACCTTAGATTGAACAACAAAATGATCAACCTGGATAAATACCCCCTTATCAGAGTATTAACTATAGCAGATCTCTTTCCTCTCATTATCCGAAATAAGACTACACATGTCTCTACCCAAAAGTTATGCAAGCATCTTGAGACAAATCCTTGAACTCTGTCATAATACCTTGGAAGATACCTCTATAAATCTAATGCAAATCCATATGGAACCTTCTCTTACTTAAGAAGAAAATGATTTCTAATTCATAGCTTCATAGGTGTGTACTAGGCTAATGACCTTGGAGCCTTTACAACCCTAGCCCACAGGATTACCCTGGCATCGTGCCACTGACCTTAGTCCCTAGTGCTGTGAAGTTAGCCACCTCTGTTTTTAGGAGCCCAAAGTTAGCTTTGGAGAAGTTTTTCATGGTGGTTACCTTTCTGGGGTTGGGGGTGGGAGGGATGTGGATTTCCAAAGTTGTGTTCAGATCTAACCAAGGAGAAGTTGACTATGTAGTGTAATGGTCGCCCATGTTAGTAATGACCAGGTCAAGAATGTTGCTACCTCTAGTGGGGGTAAGAACAAGCTGGTCCAGAGATTTGGAATTAATGAATTCCAGAAAGTATTGGGGAAGTCTATTGGTACATCAGTAGTTTTCCCAGTTAATGGAGGGGTGGTTGAAGTTGCATAATATGAGAGTGTTAGATTGGACCCTAATATTCTCCAGAGTGCTTAAGAACATGGAGTGTGAGTGTTGGGACATGGTTGGGGACCTATAACGGGCTGCAACCTGATTCGCTGTCTTACCCAATGTTAGCTGCACCTGAAGTATCTCAGATGAGTTATGTTGGGCTACCAGTCTGGAGGTGTGCGCATCCTTTATGAATATGGAAACACCACCACCTTTGGAGCTTCCGTCCAAGTTCTGGGGCTGAAAGGTGTGGAGTGAGTTATAGCCTGGTAGTGCAGGGGTACTTTCTGCTGCCTTGAATCAGGTCTCTGTTACAGCACAAATGTCAATGTTCTCCATTTTAAGGAGTGCTTCAAGCGAGTGCATTTTGAGATTGAGAATTCTAACACTGAGCAGCATGACTTTCAGATTGGATTTGTTTGTTGCTGTTACTGTGGTAAATTGGTCTTTGGAACACCACCTAAAAAAGGTACTATAGGGGTGGCAAGAGCCTTGGCCAGTATCCAGAAGCCCAGAGGTGACAGATGCAGGCCATCTCTGGCAAAGCATTGAACTCTGTCAATCATGTCATCACAGGCAGACAGATACTGGATCCCCTTAGAATGACACCAGAAACTTAGCCACATGTTGAAATCAATCATTTTCTATTTGTACTGTGGTATTATTCTGGGTGATGGTAGGATGCTGCTCAAGGCTAAGGCCATACCCGCCTGGGCTACATAATCCAAGTGCTCCTCCTTGTCTCTTTTCAAGTAGTCCAGGGAGGTACGTCTCAGGTCATTCACACCCACATGTAGAATGACAGAGTCATATTTGTACCTATTGAGGGACCTGAGTGCATGCGTTATGAGGCGGATCCTGGTGCCTGACAGGCAGCTGACTGTTACTTTCTCCTTATTCAACCTAGTGAGTGGGACATCAGTGTGCCTCACTATTGAGTCACCTATGACTAGTGTGTTGAGCATGCTGTTTTGCCTTAGGGTCTTTGGTTGAGTGGCACACTGTTTAGGAGACGTGTGTATCTCGTGATTAGTGTTGTGTTGTGGTGGTTGAGTGCATTTCTGTCTTGGAGGTCTCAGTTGTTTACGTAGATTTTTATTGAGAGCCTCTGCGAAGGTGGGTGTGTGGTTTGTGTTTTTATGTGAAGGCAGTGCTGGTGTGTGCTGTGGAGGGCTATGTGTTCCATGTGGTGTGGTGCAAGTTATTCTGGTCTTGGCTGGAGAGTGCATGGCTTCCAATTTGGATATATAAGTGCATCTCTCACAAGTCTGAGTGTTGGGAGGTAAGAAGAGAGGGTTGTCAGTGTACCTGAGGCAGTTGCTACATTGCCTCAGGATGCCCAAGTTTATCAGGTTAATAGGAGAAAGTGCAGGGAACTGACCTTTAGACATGCCTGGAGGGGTGGGCATTAATAAATACTGGAGCTGTTTCCTTGTAGAGCTTTTAGTGCTGGTAGCACTTTTGTTTGCTGCAATAATTGCTACAAGAAGTCTGGTAAAGTGCTAATCTAATAAGCTTGTAAAAGTGCAAGAGAGGAGAGAACTAGCAGATTTAAGGGAACAATTGAAGAGCTCAGAAGCTTACAAACAGTCCTGGATACAGCAAATCTGTATATGGACTAGACTAGTTACAGGAAAAGTGGGAAACAAGAGCGGATGTGCACTTACATACGAACTTATTCTTTCTATCTGAATCCAAAATTATAAAATGTTTTAAACTACTGGAAAGACCAAGATCCATCCATTATCTTTAACCAAATCTCTCAAGCTATTCAGCTCTCCTTGAAACTCAATCCCCTTAAAAAACTTAACTATACCCAACTTATGATCTTAAACAATGCATACCTCACCCCTGCCATACTTTCTAAAATCTATCCTTTCTTCTCTCCCCTCTGTCCCCATTGTACCAGTCACAATGCTGACCTGCTCCATATTTTTTGGAGCTGCAAATGCTGTTGTAGACTCTGGTACTCCCTTAGGGTACAGTTGGAAAAAAAGGGATATGAAAAAATGACTTTGTCCTAGAAATTGCCAATATTACATACCCCATCTACAGGATTATCCAAAGTTCAGACTCGTATTTTAATAACACTCTTTTCCCTTGTCAAACTTTATATCACCCTTGACTGGAAGGATAGATCTCTACTCACTTGGGATGGATTTAAACAACTTGCTACCAAACACTTACTTGCCCACAAATATCTGAAATATACCCAAAGACTTAGTACACACTTTACTGAATATTGTGATACTTTATTTGATATCCTTCTAGCCTAATCTCTGTTAACTTATCTATTTTGTTGGACATAAAGCATATCTGTAAATAGTTATTTGTTGTATACACGTCTATATTACTTCCATTGTTTTGGTTATGCATTGTCTGTTACCATTCTCTATTGCATTATTAAAAATTGTTAATAAAAAGACTTTCAAAAAAAGAACTGGGTTAAGGCCAATAGCGTGGAAATAAAATCATCAAATGTTGCTGTTATGCCATGCTGTATAAATTCTCCACTTCAGCGTATATATAAAAATGAGAATGGTGAAGCAGCAAATTGAGTCAGTATTGTGAGATGTTTGGTAACAGAGATTAGCAATCCTTTGAATTTTAAAATGCATACACATTTCTCATTTAGTACCTTATATCAGCCATTGCTTTAGAAAAAGTATATATTCATGTCTAATATCTAAGGGAAGGATAACGGCTGGGAATATCATTATAGTCTCTGGCTGTGTGAAAAGCTGCTTATAGGTTCATAGGTTGGTACTAGGCTATCGGCTCTAGGGCCTATACAAGCCTAGGTAAACAATTCCCTGGATATTTCTTCCCACAATATTTACTTCCCTGGACCCCTGTCTAGCAGGGTGTCTGACGTGATCCCTGGGGTGAATTTCCTATCTCCCATCCAATTGTCAAGGTTTTTTTTGAACAGGTCCAAGGAGGCACTCTGCTTGACATGTATGGGCAGTCTATTCCAGAGTATGGGGAGTCTCTGGATCAAGAACCTATCTCTCCAGCATGTTTTGTTCATTGTGATTACAAGGTTTAGATCCCTGGAGTGTGTGGCTCTGATGAATTGAGATTTCTTTAAGTGGAGCATGTCCAACAGCTCAGGGTTTGACATGGCCTTGTATGTTAAGCAGAGATCGCCTATAAGTATACGATATGCCACAGACTATAGCTGTAGTTTTTTCAGAAAGTTAGCATAGCGCATCTGCTTTAGGCCTGTAATTCTTTTAGTGAGGTGTTTCTGCAGTCTTTCCAGCTGTTGCAGATGTCTTGTGAGGTACATACCAAATGGGGTGTTGTACTCTATAATGGGTCTAATGAAGGATGATTACAGTGGGACAAGGACCTCCTTTTTTCTGGATGAAAAGCCCTTAGTGATGAGGTGTGCCACATAGAAGGATTTCCTGACTGTTGTGGTGATGTGGTTATCGAAGGTGAAACCACTGTCCACCTGTGTCCCTAAGTTTCTCATCACACTTTCAGTATTTAGTGTACTGCCACCTATGTGGTAGTTCATGGGTGCATGTTTTTTCCCAAAGACGGTCCAATGACTGAACCCTGAGGTACTCCACTTGTCACTTGTTTGGGGCTGGATTTGGAGTCGGCTATTTTTACAGTCTGGGTTCTGTTAGTAAGCCAGTTGGCAACCCATCGAGTGACATAGGGATTTATACCCATCTTAGTAAGTTTATCTATGATTCCAGTGTGGGGGATGGTGTCAAAGGGTATGGCAAGGTCCAGATAGGCTGTGTGGACCACCTTACCCTCATCCACAGCTCTGGAGACTGATTCTAAGAAGTCAATCAGGTTCAGGAGACAAGATCAGCCCTTCACGAACCCAAACTGGGTGGGGTCCAGTATTTGAAGGTTACCAATGTCTTTGTTTATAAGTTCCAAGATAATGCGTTCCATGCCTTTGCAGATCAGGCTCATCAGACTGATGGGATGGTAGTTCCCAGGATCCAAGGTGGATCCCCCCATGTGGAATGGGATAACTGTAGCTGTGCGCCATTCAGTGGGCATGAAGCCTGAGGTGAGGGTATGATTAAACATGACACTTAGGTGAGGTGTCAGTTCATTTTGGAGTTCATGTAGTACACAGCCCAGGATGTCATCTGGTCCCATGGATGCTGTATTCTTAGCTTTGGAGGGTATGATTTCTACCTGTGTGGCCATGATTACCAGAATTTGGCAATCTTTTGGTATTGAGATGGGCCCTTTAGGGGGTGAGAGGGAAGTGAAGTTAGAACTGAATCAATCTGCCAGGATATTGGCAATATCCTTGGGATCAGTATATTTAATGCCATTCTGTTGTAGCTCAGAGCAGGTCTGAGCATTGCCATTTAGATTCTTGACATAACTATAAAATGCCTTGTGGTTGTCTTTGGAATCTTTGGCAATTTTATTTTCGTAACTCGCTCTGTACGATTTTCTGAGGGATCTCAGCTTCTTACTGAGGCTGGTAAGGGAGTTTTTTGCTTCATGGGATTTATCTCTTTTCTGCAACAGTTTCTTCCTTCTGTTGTATAGTTTGTTTATGGCAGGGGACCACCTGGGTTTCTTTTTTTGGAGGAGAGCATCTTGGTTCTATTTGGGATGGCACGATTCTTGCACGAGTGGATGTGCTCGTAAAGTGCCTTAGTGTGGGATTCAGCATTCAAACTTTCAGCTCCCATCTGCATGGGTGCCATGAAGTTTGTCACTTCTGACTTAAGTAGCATGAAGTTGGCTTTGGAGAAGTTTTTTTTACAGAGGATTCCCTACTGGGGGATGGGGGTGGGATGTGGCTGTCAAGGGTGGTTTGCTTATGGTCAGACCTGACCAATGAGGGGGTGGCCAATGGTGTGGAGCATCTATCTCCCATGTTGGTAATGACCAGGTCTAGGATATTGGAGCCCCTGGTGGGACAATGTATTAGTTGATCCAGGGCATTGGAATTTATGAATTCCAAGAACTTTTGGGAAAAGTTGTTGGTACCCGAGTAGTTTTCCCAGTTAATGACAGGGTAGTTGAAATCACCCAGTATTAGGGTGTTTGGTTGTATCTTAACATTTTCCAGTATGTTTAGAAAGGTGTAGTGAGAATCTTGCGACATGGTGGGGGATGTGTAGCAAGCTACAATTTGGATTGCAGTCTTACCTAGTGTTAGTTGCACCTGGAGAATTTCAGATGCATTGTGTTGGGCAACTAGCCTGGAGGTGTGAATATCCTTGGTAAATCTGGACACTCCTCCACCTTTAGTGTTTCAGTCTTGGTTGGGTGGCTGAAAAGTGTGGTAAGAGCTGTAGCCTGGTATTGCAGGGGTGCTCTCTGGAGTCTTGAATCAGGTCTCAGTTACTGCACAGATATCGATGTTCTCCATTTTTAGGAGTGTCTCGAGAGAGTGCATTTTGAGGTTTTGACTTCTAGTATTGAGTAGCATTACCTTCAAATTTTGCATGCTTGTATCTGTTACGGTGGTGGTTTTGTCCTTTGAACCTTGTCTAAAAAATGCATTATAGGGGTGGCAAGAGCTTTAGCCAGTAACCAGAATCCCAGAGGTGACAGGTGCAGACCATGTCTGGCAAAGCATCATGAATTGTCGAGCATGTCATCCCAGGCAGACAGATACTGGATCCCCTTTGAATGACACCAACAGCTTAACCAATTGTTGAAGTCAATCATTTTGTCCTTACACTGTGGTATCATTCTGGGCGAAGGCAGGATGTTACTCAGGGCTAGGGTCATACCTACCTGGGCCACATGATCTCTCATGAGCTCTTCCATGTCTCTTTTCATGTAGTCCAGGGAGGTATGTTTCAAGTAATTCACTCCAATAATGACAATGACAGAGTCGCATTTGTACTTGTTGTGGAGTGACTTGAGTGCATGCGTTATTCAAGGGTAATTGGTTTCTTCCATAGTTCCATTTTGAGATGCATTACAGTTCTGCCTCATCATGCAAAACACATTGATTTTTACGAAACAACCACAGAACAAACATTAGAAAATAGAATGTCAATGCATCCAGACAAATTTGCAAATTAAGTTTCCCATCACAACACTTCATTTGGTCTGTGGGAATAATTTTCCTGTGATACTTCATTCCAGACTCATACATGTATTGGATGATTCCAAAAATTAAAAAGTGTAATAATTTATTTATAGAACACTGATTATTTCCAGTGTTGAACCCTCAGCAAGCTTATTATGAGTATTTTGAAATAATTTTTGTTGCAGTATTTAAAAAAACAGTTTGTTGTTTTATTTCTTGAGAAAAAAATGTTAGCATGTGAGAATGCTTATGAGGCTGTCTTATTAAGAATAATTTGTAATTATCTTTGCATTTAAGCTGTAAGTATTTTATTAAGTGATCTTGCTTAATATTGCCTAATAAAACACAATTTGAAACTATTACTCCTCACTCTGATCTGTCAAGTGGTTTTATGTAGGCAATCTCTTGGGCAGTTACATGTGACACCATATGCAACCATATTGGTGTCATGAAAGTTATAATTAATCCTAGATTTTCACAATTTATTATCCATTCCATGTCTTTGAAAATGCAATGTCAAATATTACTATGCCTATGCAAACCTTTCCTTTACATATGTGAAATGTTATTGTTGGAATAAAGCACTACATGAGAAAATCAAGCACATGAAATGGTAAATCAAGGTCCCGTTGCTTGAGGTAGTCGTAGCTTGGGTGAAAGTAAAAGATCCCACTGCACCAATCAAAAAGAGTAGGGGGAGTGCCTTGATGCCGTGGACAAATGTCTCCTAGTAGTATATATAACACTATGGGTCTATCCAGAAAGGAGGCCACTAACCTAGTGGGACTAACTCAATCAACAAATAATACAATAAAAGAACAAATAAATAAAAAACAAATAAATTAATAAAATGAATCTGGAAACAAGTACCAGAGTACATCAACCAAAATATATCAGTTACAAGTAGTTTCTAGCCTGGACTGCATTCTACTTTCAGATAATACTTCAATAGATTATATACATCCACTGCAACCATTGATTTACCCTGCTTGGCAAATGTTTGGAGTCTGTTTCTATCCAAATATCTTTACGATAGGCATTCTTGTGGAATTCCTCCCATCTACCCATTATGAATACCACTTACTTTAAAATCTCAGCATATTTATTTTGTCCATCTGTAAGTGCTGTTGACTCATGCAACTGGTGTATTCTCTTTTAGAATCACATCTGCAACAATACTTTTGACTGAAATATCATTGAAACTCAACTAGCTTATTGGTGTCATAGTTGTTGTTGTTGTTGTCTTTTGGCTTTTCCAGGTTAGGGGTTGCCACAGCGGAACTCCGGTCTGCTAATGATTGGCAGTAGATTTTCACAAACTCCGAGGTGCCTGCTCGACGTTCAACCTTCAACAAAGGCATGCCCATTTACTCATGTCTTTCGAACGCCCACCCAACCATGGGGAGGACATATTATTAATTTTAAATCATCTGTAACTAGTTTATTTTGCATCTCAAAACTATTTTCCTTTTCATAATTTCTTTAACAGACTATAACATTTTTAGAAGAGCTTACTTCTAGGCATGATTACCTCATACATAATAAGAATGACTGCAAGATACTACTTAGTTCCTAGAAATACATAGTATGTATGACTGTCTTCTGATCCTGACAGTTGTACATTTGCTATTTTTTTCTTTTTACTGGCTCAGACTTCCAGCTCTGTGACATTAGGCTATATCTTATATACTGTCAACTTCATATTTATCTTGAAATTATTATGTTTTGCTCAATTAAATCCATTAAGAAACTGAAACAGTCACATTCAATGCTCATTATACTCTTCTTTTGTTTGACCTAACACTAATAGATCATAAAGTATATTTATATCACATTCCAAGCATTGTAATACTTGGACAACAGCTCTTTGGAATACCTCTGGTGTTGATGAAAAACCAAGTGAGAGAATATAAGGGGATTTGAACCTTTCAGTGTAATAAATATACATAATTTAAAATGTTGCTCTTCAAGATGCATCTGCCAGAAAGCCTATTCTATATTTTGTACTGAGAAAAGCAGAGCATTTAACATTCTTCATACTACTTTTTAGCTGTGGTAAGCAAAGGATATTTCTTTCGTTTAATAACATTATTTGTGTCTTATGGATTAATCAAATAGTACCACATCAGTATCAGTTTAACTGTGTAGGAAGTAAAGAGAGTAGTATTACATTTTGGGTTTTAACTGCTATGTTAGTTATTCAATGTTTACTAATATCATTGTTTAGAGTTACAGCAGCCCTCTCATCTAGTATTCAATACTTATTATTTAATATTTATACTTAATGTTGCATTTTAAATTGTTGTACAATATGTTTTAGATATAGCATTTTATCTTGAACATGTGATTAGCTAGTTGTTTAAATATAGTTCATGTGAAGTATTTAATATTTAAACATGGTATTTTGTGTGTGTGTGTGTGTGTGTGTGTGCGTGTGTGTGTGTGTGTGTGTGTGTGTGTGTATATATATATATATATATATATATATATATATATATGCATTTACTACATGTCTCATGCTACTTTTAAGTCATGATGAATGAGTTGGTTCACTGGATGATATTGGGTCACATGACTTTTCAAGTTTTATACTTAATGGCGGTGTTTGTATTTAGTGGTGTTTGAAGTTCATACTAATGAATGAAAGCACTAAATCAGCTCCCTATTGAAATATCCGCACTTGAAATGCTGAGTGCTGAAAAGCCATTGGAAAAAAGACCAAAAAAAAATAAAAATAGAAAAGCCACTCTTCTGCTTAAAACTTTTCCCCCGAACCCCCATGTTAGGGACAAGCACCATACCACCTCCCAATGTATGTATACCAATTCTTAGTTTGCTATACCTAAGAGAAAAGGGAATATTTTGAGAAATGGCATCTTGGACAGTATATGTAAGTCCGTTCTTTCAACCATTCTGTCTCCATATTTTTGGGAGTCAGTCTAGTGGGTCATGTCATTTCAAATTGTTACCAACATAACCATTTATTGAATAAATAGAGTTCCTTGTACAGCCTGCTACTGGTGTTTTATTATTCTTGCGAATATAGGCTAGTTTCATACTGGCGGAGGGGGACATTGAACTCAATAAACAGGCTAATGTTGGCCGAATACAGAAGGGCAATAATATGCATTTGGGAATCAGTTGTGCTACATAGAAATATTTCATCACTACTGTTACAACATGGTGGTCAAAGGTAAGGGAATTCCTGACTGACATGAGTGTGTGAAGTGGTTATTTAACAATGCTGCAATCAATAGATAAATGGTATTTCCCAAACGCAACAATTCTGAATGTATTTTTGTTTGAGCCCTGTTATATTTTGTTAGCCATAGGAAAGGTTTCACAGTATGAAAGTCAGAAAAGTAAATATTAATAAGAAAGTGTCCCAGAACCGAGCCCCATGGTACACTATTGGTTTCTTTTTCATTTTTCTGAGTGGGACATAACACTGTAATTGTGTGAGTTTTACCCTTCACCCAGTTTATAACCTATCTTACTGAAAAGGGTCTAATTTTTAACTTTAGCTTTTTCGCAGGGCTACTGTGGAGGACATACAGTATTAAAAGCTTTGGTTAGATAAACATATGCTGTATGGACTGAGTGGCTTCTGAATGAAAATTACTAAGCCTTGTAGAATTGTTTATTTAATTGACAAAACCAAGATATTATGGGTCCAGTTGCCCATGTTTAATATTGTAGTTTAAATAAACAAATACATTATTTTGTAAAGACTTGGAAATCCTGCTAGTTAGGCTAATGAGCATGTAACTTCCAGGGTCTGTAACAGGACCACCATTGTGCAGAGGCAGCTGTTTTTAAATAGAAGGAGCATATCCTGTGGCTATGCAAACAAGTAGAGGAGGATTCAGCTGTGGTTTGTATAGTGCTATTAATTACACATACAGGTAATATAAGCATCCGTAGTCAATACAGGAATGTCACCTTAGACGAAAACATCTGAAGAATGGAGTTGTCACCAAAAACTACTATGGCAGAACAGTATTTGTTTAAATATACAACATTTCATTGCCTTTGATTATGAAGAATTACAGTGATTGTGTTGCATTTTTTTTCAAATTGAAAATTCATCCCAATAACAGGGTCAACTAGAGGTCTTTGTCTTGCATATCTGCTAGACCAGTCACCAGAAGAATGTACAGTCTATGGCTGATAACATGCTTGAAAATGAAACAGGTTGCTGAAAATGCAGAAACTCGCAAGAGACCAGAGGACTTTAAAGATGAGGAAGGCCTAACTTTTAATTATCATATTCCACATTATTGAGGACTTACCTGCTTCATGTCATAACTTGATGACCACTGGACATTTTCTTTGAATTATTTTAGTGAAGCTGCCATCACAACAATGACACTGAGCTACATCAAAGTTTGGGGTGGCACAAGAAATTGAAGCCTCCATGTGTACATGATATGTTCTGTTAGAGAGATAAATTGCTAACTAAGACACCATGTTTTCTAAAGGTAAACATTTTTAATTTGGGAAGAAGATGGGGGTGGTTTATTGTTTCAAATGCATTAGTCAAACATGTAAGAAGACCTGCTGTCAGTTGGCCATTATTCATGCCGTTTGGAATTATGTCAGTGACTGTGTACAAGGCTACAATGGGGAAAGGAATAATTCAAATTGTTTGAAACTCATCTAAAACTTAATCAGAAAGGATTACACATTTAGAAGAAATAGCTAACTAGGAGGTTCTGACAGCCAGTGTTTATGGGACTCCCAAGCTATGGCTCCTACCTCTGTATCAGTTTATTTTAATCAACAAATTTTGAACAGATCTTAAACACTTACATATTCCCCTTTTTGCTAATGATATGATGATATACAGATAACATTCAGTTACTTTATAAATGAAAGCCCACTTCCGTAAAACACATCCCTACTCTTCAATTGCCTAACACAGAAAAAAAGAACTCCTTAACTTCAAACGAAAAAAAAGCATGATATTTGGGACTAAGCACAAACTTTCCCAAGTCCTCAATAAATGGCACATATATCACCCCACATTCATCTAGATTCTTCCAAACAGTTCTAGTACCCAGTAGCTTGATTTAATCAACATCTTAAATTCCATTACCATGTGCAAACAACCATAACAAAAATCAACTCACAACTATTTTTGGCAATTAAAATGACCCACTTTCTCTTCCACAAAGAGTGCATGACAATTCAAAAATATTTTTCTTTTTTGAGCTACCACTGATGGCTTTAACCTCAAAGAAAAACATTTTCTTCTGTCAAGCATCACAAAACATCTGTATATTTATTATATGCTCCCCAAGGCACAACATCACTGCCAACTTTTAGACAAAGCCCACTGATTACCCATCTCACATATGCTAAAATTTCTTCTTCAATCCCTACTATTCACACTTATCAGCCTTCAATCCTTCCCTTTCTTTACTGATCTTTTTATTTCCATACAGATTTGACTACAGGTTAAAATCACTTCCCCCTAACAATTTCCATCTAGAAAACAGAAATAAAACACCGCTGTTTACATCACAGTTTCTCCAACCTAGGTCCTCAGGTTTATGAATCCCTTCCAACTTCCCTTAACGAATCTTCTTCCTTTAAAGTTTTCAGAACTGAACATAAATGCTTCCTCTATAAAGACACCTCCTGTAAATGTTGCACCATGGATGCAAACATCTAATTCTAACACTCGCTCTTATATACGCACAAATACAACCGGGTTTAACACAATAAACCACCAAAATCATACATCCAAGACTTGTGTTACAGACATTTAGAAAATAGCTCCAGTTATTCACTTAATCATTTACTCTCCCTTTTTAAGGTGGTATCTCTCTACTCAGAAGTATAATTAGGGTGAGGTGAAGGGAGTAGCTTCCCCAGAGACAAGCTGTCAGTGAGCTCAATTTGCAACAGCTAGGATAGTATTCATTACTCGAAATGCTAATTTTTAATAATTCTAAAAATAGATTTTGTTTCAGGTTTTATTAATACAGTATAAAGTATACTGCCTCATATCTTGCATGTTTTTGTTTAGGTATACTGACACAAAAGGTAGAATATCACAAAATATTGTCAACACCAAGTCATGTTGCCCTGCTTATGCAACTGCTCACTGAATGAACCCTTTTCCTTGCTATTGCAACCCCGCTGTGGGGAACAGCTAAGATTATGAATCGTGACCTCTCCTTATAGTGAAGTATGATTGCCATAAATCTGTTTCTTATTTTGAGGATATCCCTTGCTATCTTCTGAAGTCTGTCTTATCACAGTTTCTACACAACTTCTTATCTGCTCTTCCCCTCATCTCAATCAACCCGGCTTTGCTCTAACAAGGTGCACAGTCTGTAATCCATGTTTTCCTATCTAGAGATGTTAAATGATCAACACAAAAAACATAAACCATAACATGCTGATAATTCATCATATTATCAATAATAAATACCGACACTCAATGCATAGACAAAGGAAATAAATTTCCTTTTGCATTGCAAGACCCAAAAACCCACCACACACTCAATTTAAATTTGTCTGAATAAAAGTAGTGTTACAGAACTATCTTTCTCAAGATAAACTGCATGGTTAGGATTAGGGGAAGGGGCATGGTTTGACTTAGGTTTACCCCTCCCCATCCACCTTAGTAAACTTCTTAACCCTAACCATGCAATTTACCTTGAAAATGTCCTTGCTAAAAATGTACCACTACACAAGACAGCTCAGGCACACGCCACATGCATATGCACGCACACACACACACACACACACACACACACACACACACACACACACACACACACAAACACTAAACCTATCCTCTTACATAACCCATACTGTAACCCTAAAGAATGCAGACATACACACGCACCTTACTATTGATAATATTCTTTTCCAAACTTTCTTGATTTAAATTCTAATGCACAGACTAATCCCAGTAAGTATAAACTTTAATTTTAGTGAAAAGCATTTTAGAGTGGTTTAGTAGCCTCATTGTGAATAGATTTGCAAGTGAATTGAGTGCACAAAAGCTTTTAATTACAGAGTACCCCCCCCCCTCCATCAGCTTCAGGACGCCATTTAATGCAATGCTCATATAGGGAAGCTTGCAAAATTAATAAAAGCAAATAGAAAGCTGGATGACATTATGATGAGTTTAGAAAGGAGTCATAAAAATAAATCAGAATTTTTCTATCATTCAAACTACATACAACAGCTTAGGAGAAAAGTTCATTAAATGGTAATGCTGCCAACTGGGAAGTAAAGCTAGAGTTGGTACATAAAATACTTATCAAAGCTAAAGACACAGTTAGAATGTGAAATGTTAGAATTATAGAATTTCCAAGGACAACAAAGATTATACTTCCTTGTTCGGCAGGATTTATACTAATGGTTTAGAGTGCTGGAATTATTGATGTGGGCATCATGAAGGTTAAACCACATCGTCAATCTCTGCATAATAAGTCTTCTGACATGACAGTAAACAATCAGTTATTGGTGTAGAGAAACCTTTAGGATGATTTGATCATAAGGATATTTTCCTGGGTGCGACGGGGTTACATCTGTTAACATTACTTTCTTGGATTGCTTGGTTGTTCAGTTTGATTCCAGGCTGAAGTGCATTCTGTGTGGATTCTGGATGTTCTGTGATGTTCTGTGACTGCTTTTTTTGTTTTTGTGGTGCTGTTTCTTTCCACAATTCAGTGATACACTGTAGGTGATTTGGTGATCCCCTGACTTGGCTGTAGGTGTGTCTGTGTGTGTGTGTGTGTGTGTGTGTGTGTGTGTGTGTGTGTGTGTGTGTGTGTGTGTGTGTGTGTGTGTGTGTGTGTGTGTGTTTGTGAGTGACTATACACATCCTGTGATAGAGTGCCATCCTATCTCCTAGACTGCTTTCTTGTCCGACACCCAATGATTGCCATGATTCACTCCATCTCCATAGGTTCATAGGTAGGTACTAGGCTATTGGCCCTAGGGCCTATATAAGCATAGCCAAAAGGTACCCTGGCTTTCGCCACCGAAGAAAATTATTTTCCTGTGCCACTGTCGAGCAGAGCCACAGAAGTGATCTCCTGGGTTAATTTCCTATCTCCCATCCAATCATCAAGATTTTTCTTGAAGAGTGCTAATGAAGAGCATTGTTTGATATAGATAGGTAGTTTCTTCCAGAGTATGGGAAGTCTCTGGGACAGGAATCTATCCCTCCAACATGTTCTGTCTATTGTCGTGACAAGATTTAGGTCTCTAGAGCATGTAGCTCGTAGGAATCGGGATTTCTTTAAGTGGAGCATGTCTAAAAGCTTTGGGTTTGACATAGCTTTGTGTGTTAGGCAGAGATCGCCTCTTAGTAGGTGATATGCAACGGAGTAAAGCTGCAGTTTTTTGAGATGGTCTGCATAGGGCATCTGTTTGAGGCCAGTAATCCCCTTTGTGAGGTATTTCTGTGGCCTTTCCAGTTGTTGTAGATGTCTTGTGAGGTACATACCAAAAGGGGCATTGTACTCTATAATGGGTCTAATGAGTGACGAGTAGAGGGGAACAATAACCTCTTTTTTCCTGGATGAGAAACCTTTTGTGATGAGGTGTGCCACATAGAAGGATTTCCTGACTACTTTGGCAATGTGATTATCAAAGGAGAGACTACTGTCCACCTGTGTCCCAAGGTCTCTTATCACACTTTCAGTGTTAAGTAGACTGCCGCCTATGTGGCAGTTCATGGGTACAGAGTTTTTATCAAAGTGGATGACAATGCACTTTTTGGCATTGAGCTTGTGGCCATGGCTTTGACACCAGGCATCTGTCTCAGCGAGGCCTTTTGTAGGATGTTCACATCTTTTGGAGTTTCGATTATGACTCCTAGTTTGCAGTCATCTGTGAACTTCATTACCCAAAGACCTTCTGTGTTAGCCTGTACTTCAGAAAAGTAGATACCAAACAGGAGCGGACCCAGGACTGAACCCTGTGGTACTCCACGTGTCACTGGTATGAAGTTGGATTTGGAGTCTGCTACTCTCACAGTGTGGTTTCTGTCAGTGAGCCAGTTGGCAACCCATCTTGTGACATAGGGATTTATACCTAATTTAGTGAGTTTATCTATATTTCCAGAGTGGGGGATGGTGTTGAAAGCCTTGGCGAGATCTAAATAGGCTGTGTGAACCACCTCACCCTCATCTACGGCTTTGCTGACTGCTTCAAAGAAGTCTATCAGGTTTAGGAGACATGATCTGCCTTTTACAAACCCAAACTGGGTGGGGTCCTGAGTTTGGAGATTACCAATGTCATTATTTATAAGTTCCATGATGATAATATAATAGGAGTTTTTATGTGAAGCACAGTTGGAAAAATTACTAATGAACATGTGTGCGATTTTCAAAAGAACATTTTGCCAAATGGTTACCAAGTTTGTATTTTTATTTCATATCCTGTGGTTTGCTGCTGTTCTTTTTTAAAGTAAAGTTTTATTTTTCAAATTCAAGTAAATAAATGATTTGACAAATCCAGAAAAAAATAATTATAAAAGCTCTGCATTCTATTTTCTTCTTTTCTGATTTTCTACAAAGCTATAGCTATTTGTCCATTTATTTTCCGCACATCAATCAATTAAAAATGACCATCCTGTAAATATATATTATCATTGCTTTATTCTCACATTGTTCTTTATTCCATGTAGTGTAGCTTGCAAACATTGTAACACCAGACATTTATTTGATCTTGTTGCAATCAAAATAACATGATCTAAAAGAATAAAATGTACTCATGTAAGTTTGTTCACGTTCATTTGTTAAGTTTTGTTTACCTGCAATTTAACATAGCAAAACATGTCAATGAATAATAATTATGTCTTTACAGACAATTATTTTTGTTTTTAACTGAATGTTTTAGAATATTGTCCACTAATCCTTTTTAAAGTCCGCCGCTGAAATATTTAACAGATGAAGTTAAAAGGAGTGTTATTCCCATTCCCAGCAAACATTAAAGTGTTCATTTTTTTTTATTTACAGGGTTTACAGCTACATATGGAATTCATTGACAATGAGTACAGGATGGCACAGGATGGTTTTTGCACTTAGTTGTTCATTGGAAGCTATTGCATTATATCCATAGTGTGGCTAAACTGATGACGTCTCAGTAGGCATGTATTATGTAAAATACATTAACTGTAAGATGCGTGGCATGACCAAATACTTAAAATATTCAAATGATACTGTAATTTAGACAGTGTGTAGTTTGATTTTTGCAGTTATTTAGTAACTGTCAGGAAAATCCAAGTTGGAAAAATTCTGTCAGAGATTAAATGTGATTAGCTGTCCCTCCATAACCCCATGAACATTTGCTTTTTGAGCAAGTATATAACAAGTGTGATGGCCACTTGTACCAGAGGAATATTAAAGGTCACTGAAAGAAGGAGGTTCATATTTCAGCATGGTGTTTTAACTATGTATGCTATTGGCTTTGCACATGCCCTGCTTTGATGTGTTAAACAGGGAGTTGATAGCTTGTCAGAAATAAAAAAGCCATGCTCACAAATGGAAACAACAGTAGTGATGCATTCCTAGTATACACATCCTCATTTTAAGTGATTTAGCAATACTAGCAGTCATAGAGTTTAAGTATTCATGTTGCTTCTATACTGGTAAAGAGAAAGCAGATGTTCTAGCCATTACAAATTGCATTAACTGCATTGACGTTTTCATATGATTTGCAGAAAGATTATTATGGATCTGACTCACTGCAGTTTGACTCATCAGCATTGTACTTGACAAATGCCATCTTTGTGATTCAAGTACTTTACAATCCTTATGTGACATTCTAAATGTTTAAATACCACTCACTGTAGACATTAAGTGTTACCAACTTAACAACTGATCCACATGGAATGCATTCTCTTCCTATAAAATTAAATTAATTCCAGTACTACTGATCACATTTCAAATTGTTAATTAATTCCTTCTTTGGCAGTTAAATATCCTTCCCGCATGTTTGGTGATTACCTCTGTAAATCATAAATATAAATCATGAGCCGACTCTAATACCCAAAAGAAACAAATTACACTCATTATCAAAGTAATCTGTATTATTTTTTTATTATTTTTAGTATGACACTTGCTGAATCAGCCTGTGTAGTCCACACTTTGTCTTTATCGTACCAGTATAGCATTCAGCACTGACATCCTTGACAGGCTACTAATGCCCCATATTATTGTCAATCTATTTTCCTAGCTTCAGTCCCTCTTTGTCAATCTTACTTCTATAGTATAGGTTTACGTGCCTCCACTGACCAGCTCAGTCATTATCAAACAGGGCATGAACGCCATTATTGTTCTTGTTCGTTAGCTGTTCTATAGCATCCTCTTTCACTGCTGCTTTTATCATTAGATCATTCTGAGTTGAATTCCACTGCCATAACTGCGTTAGAGGACATTGAAGTACACCATAATATGATCTTGTTACCTGACCTGTATATGACTGCATATAGTACACAATCTAAACTATAAATCAGAGCTATGTCCATTCCTAAGTAATACCCTCCAGTACTACTCAAAAATAAGGGACCTACTATCTGGCAGCAAATTTCTCCTTACCAGCAGCAAATAAAACAACACAACAGGACACTTGTTCTACTCAGTGTTGTCAAGTTTAGGAATACCATACCAATGCAGGCTAGACAACTAAACAACCTGAAAGCCTTCAAAACTAGAAATGAAACAGCACCTACACAGCTCATGGTTATGTTCTTGTTCAATGCCAAGTAAAACATAAAAAATCTTAACCACTTAATTACCTCCCAGAATTCAACTCACTTAATCCTATGAAAAACAGCTAAGTATAAAAACTTTTAACCACTTAATTACCTCCCAGAATTCAACTCAGTTAATCCTATACAAGCCACTCCACTCTTTCTCCAATCTCCCCTTTCTTCCTAGTCATTTAACCTAACTTTATATATTAAACAAAATCTCTTTCTCCTTTTTAATCGGAGTCCCATTCTAAGAACACATCTTTCGTATACATACATCCTTATCTAGTCTAAGTTAACTCAGTTAATCCTAGGAAAACCAGCTAAGTATAAAAACATTTAACCACTTAATTACCTCCCAGGATTCAGCTCAGTTAATCCTATGCAATCCAGCTAAGTATAAAAACTTTAACCACTTAATGACCACCCAGAATTCAACTCAATTAATCCAATACAAGCCACTCCACTCTGTCTCCCATCTCCCCTTTCTTCCTATTTATTTAATCTAACTCTATATATTAAACAAAATATTTTTCTTTATTAATCTGAGTCCCATTCTAAGACTACATCTTTCATATACATAGGTTCATAGGTTCATAGGTTTATACTAGGCAATCTGCCCTAAGGCATTTATAAGCCTAGCCCAAAGTTTTGTGGCTTACGCCACCCCTTATATGAAAAAAATACTGTGCCCATTAGTTTGTTGTGCTTCTGTCCAGCAGTGACACAGGGATGATTCCTGGGGAAAACCTACGATCTCCCATCCACAGGTCAAGACTTCTCTTGAACAGAGCCAGCGAGGTGCTCTGCCTCACATGGACCGGGATTTTATTCCACAGCACAGGGAGTCTCTGAGTGATAAATCTATCCCTCCAGCACGTCCTATTTATATCCGTGCTAAGGTTTAAGTCGCTTGCTCTAGTGGTTTTGGTGGATTTGGATTTTTTGAGGTGGAGCATGTCCATTAATTCCGGGTTGGACATGGCCTTGTATGTCAGGCACATGTCACCTCTGAGCAGACGGTATGCGACTGAATAGAGCTGGAGTTTCTTCAATCTGGCAGCATATGATATATTTTGGAGTCCCTTTATCCTTTTGGTGAGGAACTTTTGGGGTCTCTCCAATTGCTGCAGATGTCGGGTGAGATACATCCCGAATGGGGCATTGTACTCGATCATTGGTCTGATAAGTGAAGAGTACAGGGGAACAATGACCTCACTAGATCTGGATGTGAATCCCTTCATGATCAGGTGGGCAATGTAGAAGGTCTTTCTAACCACTTTAGCAACGTGAGTGTCAAAAGAAAGGCTACTGTCAACCTGGGTCCCCAGGTCCCTGATAACCTCTTCTGTGCTTAGTGGATTGCCACCTATATGGTAGCTAGGGGTACCTTGTTTTTCCCGAAGGGTATGACTATACATTTTTTGGCGTTTAACTTCAGGCCATGGCTCTGGCACCAGCTATCTGTTTCCGTGAGTCCCTTCTGAAGGATATCCATGTCCGATGCACTTTCCACTATGGCGCCCAGTTTGCAGTCATCTGCAAAGTTTGTCAGCCAAAGTCCTCCCATGTTGGCCTGTACTTCTGAGAAGTAGATGCCGAACAATAGGGGGCCAAGGACCGAGCCCTGTGGGACACCACTTGTGACCAGCTTGGAGTCTGACATAGCGCCAGCAAATCTAACCCTGTGGGTTCTGTCCTTAAGCCAGTTTGCAACCCATCTTGTGACATATGGGTTTACATTTAAGCTGGTAAGTTTTTCTACAATACCCGAGTGGGGTATTGTGTCGAAAGCCTTTGCAAGGTCAAGGTAGGCTGTATGGACTGCCTTTCCCTCATCAGTGGCCTTGGTAACTGTTTCGAAGAAGTCAACCAAGTTCAAAAGGCATGATCTGCCCTTGACTAAGCCAAACTGGGTCAGGTCCAATGTCTGCAAGTCCCTTATATCTTTGTTTATGAGCTCCATTATGATCCTCTCCATAGCTTTGCAGACTAGACTTGTTAAGCTTATGGGGCGGTAATTACCAGGGTCTGTAGAGGCATCGCCTTCATGGAGTGGGACCACAGTTGCCGTACGCCACTCCTTGGGCACGTATCCTGTGGTAAGGCTGAGATTAAACAGCTGCCTTATGTGCGGGTTTCATTCCTCATTTAGCTCGTGTAGCACACAGCCGGGGACACCAATCGGTCCCATCGATGCTGTGTTTTTAGCTTTAGAGAGAGCAGCTTTCACCTGCGCATTTGAGATGTCTGGGAGGCTACACTCCGCTGGGATAGTTATCTCTCCTTTAGGGGGGGAGAGGGGGGTGAAGTTTGCACTGAACCTGTCTGCCAGTATGTTGACAATGTCTGTGGGTTCAGTGATTTTTGTATCATTTTGGACTAATTCTGAGCATATCTGGGAGTTTCCACCCAGGTTCCTAACATAGCTGAAAAAGGCCTTATGATTGTCCTTTGAATCCATGGCAATTTTTCTCTCAAAATTGGCCTTAGTTGATTTTATGAGTGCTCATATTTTTTTACTAATAATGATCAGGGGTGACTTCCCTTTTATGGATTTTGTTCTATCATGTAATAGCTTTTTCCTCTTATTGTAAAGTTTGTTAATGGCTGGGGTCCACCGGACTGGATGTTTTCCCTTTGTGGAAAGAGTCTTGGTTTTATTTGGGATTGCCTGATCCATGCAGTCCTGGAGGTGTTCATAGAAGGCATTTGTAAGGGCTTCCGCAGCTTGGGTTGTGGTTTCCACTGGCTCAGGGGCCTTGAAGGATACCACACCAGTCTTAAGTAGTGTGAAGTTTGCTTTAGAGAAGTTCTTCACTGTGGTCTTTTTTGTTTGGGGTGGGGCCGGGATGTGGATTTCCAGTGAGATTAGTTTATGATCAGATCTCACCAATGAGGGATATACTTCCGGTGTGGAGCATTTTGTCCCCATGTTTGTGATAATGAGATCTAGTATATTTTCTCCTCTCGTGGGAACAGTGACTAGCTGTTCCATGGCATTTGAATTTATGAACTCCAGGAACCGTTGGGCTAGATAGTTAGGGCTTGAGTAATGTTCCCAGTCTATATTCGGGTAGTTGAAGTCACTCAATATGATGGTGTTTGGAGATACATTTATGCCCTCCAGTGTCTTCAGGAAGGCTGTGTGGGGTTCCTGAGTTTGAGAGGGTGGCCTGTAGCATGCTACAATTTTTAGAGCAGTTTTGCCTATGGTTAGTTGCACCTGGATGGTTTCCAAAGCTTCGTGCGTTGCCACCAACCTGGAGGTGTGGGTATCCTTTATGAATATGGATACACCCCCTCCTTTTGTGGTGTGGTCCGGGTTTTGGGGCCGGAACACATGATATGAGGTAAAACCTTATAGTGCCGGGGTGCTCTCAGGAGCCTTGAACCAGGTTTCAGTTACAGCACAGACATTGATGTTCTCCATACTGAGAAGGGCCTCGAGTGCATGCATTTTGAGATTTAGACTTCTGGCATTGAGCAGCATTACCCTCAGTTTCTTCCCATTTTTGTTTTCTAGGGTGGTAGGTTTAGAATTTGAGCCTTGCCTAAAAAAGGCACTATGGGGGTGGCAAGAGCCTTAGCCAATATGACAGGTGCAAGCCGTCCCTTGCGAAGCAGCGTGGCTTGTCAAGCATGTCATCCCAGGCAGACAGACACTGGATCCCCTTTGAATGACACCAGACATTAAACCAATTGCTAAAGCTGATCATCTTGTCTCTATATTGTGGCATCATTCTTGGTGAAGGAAGGATACTGCTCAGGGTCAGGGTCATACCTGCCTGGGCTACATAATCAGAGAGCTCCTCTATGTCTCTTTTCATGTAGTCCAGGGAGGTACATCTCAGGTCGTTCACACCAGCATGGACAATGACTGTGTCATATTTGTACTTGCCGTGGAGTGACCCGAGTGCTTGTGTTATATGGCGGATTCTAGCGCCCGATAGGCAGCTTACTGTGACCCTCTCCTTGTTCAGCCTGGTGAGTGGGACGTCAGTGTGTCTGACTATGGAGTCACCTATGACAAGTATGTTTGGTGTTGTATTTGGCCTTAAGGGCTGTGACTGCTTTGCACACTGATTTTGTGGTTTATGTGTTGCTTGTGGGGTGTCTTGAGGTAGCAGTTGTTTGGGTGTCTGCTTTGGAGGCCTCTGCTGTTTAGGTAAATTTTTACTCAGAGCCTCTGAGTATGTCTTTGTGTGTTTATGTGTTTGATTCAGTGGTGTGGTAGCATTATGTGAGGCTGGTTTTGTGGTGTGTGTATTTGCCTTCTCCTCCTGTCTGGTCTTGCCAGTCCTGAGTTGAGAGAGCTCAGCCTCCAGTTTGTCTAAATAGCTGCATCTCTCGCAAGTATTTGTGTTATGTGGGAGGAGGAGAGGGTTGTCTGTGTACAAGAGGCAGTTATAACATTGCCTCAAGATTCCCAGATTCACCAGCTGGACCAGAGAGGAGATTGACAACTGACCTTTGGACATGCTAGAATAATATTGGGAATTCCTTAATAATTGAAAACAAGGGCCAGTGGGGAGTGAGGGTGTAGTGCTTTTAATTTTTAGTGCTGACTTATATAATTGCTTTAGTGAGCAAGTGCCAGGTAACTTGAGTGCAATGTGTTACAAGTAACTAAATGCAAAAACGACAAACAGTAACTTTCTTTCAAGTGAAACAAGGAAATAAGTACAGTAAGCAATGCAGATATCACTAGTGATCCACAGAAGCTGAGAAGCCGCGTATTAGGTGGAATTAGCTTCCAGGGAAATAACAAGCAAACAAACAACAAGCATATAAACAAAGCTAGATTCAGCAGGCCTGGATCTAGTCTATGCTACAGCAAACAAGATGTACCAATTTCAGTAAGATATAGTTCAAATATTCAGGCACTATAAACCTTTAACCAGAAATTCCCAGCTCAGAAGGGCAGAGTCCAGCCTCTTCTCCCACAAGAGTGCAGACCACGAACCTTCTTAATGTAAAATAACTGGCCTGAAGCCCAGGTGCTTAAACCAGAACTAATACACTTGGACACTGGGCTCTCAATCAGCAGTTCCCAACTTAGAAGGATGAAAGCTACCTGTCCTGCCACCACAGTGCTTGCCACAAACCTTCCTAATGTAAAACAACTAGTCTGAAGCCCAAGTGCTTAATCCAAAAGACTTAGAATGATAGCTACACTTTAATCAAGTTACAACCAAGCAGTAATAAATACAATTGAATACTTTAGAGAATGTCTGGATTAGTGCTCAAGTTACACAAACAAAGCTAGATCCAGCAGGCCCGAATCCAGTCTATGCCACAGCAAACAAGGCGCACCAACTTCAGTAAGAAGCAGTTCAGATATGCATGCACTATAAGCCTTTAACCAGAAATTCCCAGCTCAGAAGGGCAGAGTCCAGCCTCTCCTCCCACAAGAGTGCAGACCACAAACCCTCTTAATGTAAAATAACTGGCCTGAAAGCCCAAGTACTTAAACCAGAATTAATACACTTTTAGAATAACAGACACTGAGCCCTCAATCAGCAGTTCCCAACCTAGAAGGATGTAAGCTACCTGTTTTGCCACTACAGTGCAGACCACAAACCCTCTCAGTGCAAAACAAGTGGTCCGAAGCCCAAGTGTTTAAACCAAAAGGTTTAGAATGAGTTACACCAAGCAGTAATAAATACAATTGAGTATTTTTAAGATGATGCAAAAGTAAAATGAAGTAGGTAGAAACACACGTACAGTAAAAGCAGATGAAATTTTTTTTTTTTTAATCTGAACAAGTGCTGAGATCAAAGAAACAGATTTGAGTGCTTAAACTAGAAAACTGGCTAGTTATAAGAAAAAAAATCAAGCTAGAAGGCTTCCCTCAAACACAGAAGGGCTTGGGGGCTCAGAAGCCTACAAATAGTCTATACCACTTAACAGGAAAGGCAGGAAATAAGCTTAATTTTTTTTTGTCTGTTTCCCAGATGCTCTCTTTGTACACAGTAGGAGTGCCTGAAATCAGAATATGATCTCACTGCACTCAGTTGAGTGAGCAAATGAGATGGGCCCAGAGGCAGGCTGAGGGGCGGGCAGTTTCAAGGCCACTAAGATTAACACCAAAACAAAAACAGGGAGGGTGGATGGCAATAACTGAAGAGCAGAGTTAAAACTGCCAGTTCAGTTAATATTCCTACAACACAGTTTAAATCAAATTAAATGCTGTATTTTTTTTTAAAAAAAGTGCAGATAAAGGTACTTAAATTCTCTTATACATCCTTATCTAGTCTGAGTTCTAACTTAAAAGTCAGATTAATTTCTATGTATGCCTTATTTGGCAGACTATCTTGGGCCACATATTTCCTTCATAATTGTTCTACATATCAACGAATATTGGGCTTTTCAATATATTGCTTATAATGTTATAGTTACTGATGGTTGACACGTTTTTGGCAAGTTGATTTAGTTTAAAAATGTAAAATAGCACCTTCACACTGTATTGTAATGTGTGAGCTAGCAGAGTACATATCAGGGATTTTCCCCTTTTCTCCACTGTGGTGCAACCATGCAGTTTATATATATCATTTAGAGGGATGTTGGTAGTGGAGCCCCTTCACATGGGGTTTGAAAGGGGAGATATCCCCACTACAGAAATAATGATTTTGTTTTTTATAGAGTTTTCAACTTAGTGCTTTAATTCTTTATTTCTGGAAACTGGTGAGTTGGGTGAGTATGCTTAAATTGCTTGTAGTTAAACCATCTAATGCATATCCATTTAGATCTTGTAATTATATTATCATCTACAAAGTGTGAAATACTTATTATAAATTGTAATTTTTATAAATCTTTCCTATGGATTCAATAGTCCTTTATAGTTATTGCAAAATTTTGTAGTGCTTTTCTCCATGGGCTTACTTCAAATTTTTTTTTATGCCAACTAAGATATTCCTGTAAACAAACATAAATAAATTAACAAAATATGAAAAATAATAAACTGTAAAAAGCACTATTATCTGTTACCAAGATTAAAAGTGATCTCTACCTTTTTCTTTGATACCACAATTGCCCTTATTACAAAAAGGCAGTATGGGACTTTATTTACAAAAAGCCCACCACAGTCACAGGGTAGTCAGCAATTATTATTGTATTATGAACACTTATCAAGTCTATTATACTCACATTCCTATAAATGAGGATACATTGAAATTCATGCAAATATGCTGCCAAGATTTAATTTCAAAAAGCTATATGTAAATCATATTCTCTCATTAAGAAATTTAAATTTAGTGTAAATTATTATTTTCCTCTGTATAGTCGAGTTCAGACACCTAGGCAGCAAGACATTTCCCTGTGGTGCATTTGGTTCAGGACATATGGGTGAAGTGACATTCAGCTGCAGAGAAATACAGTTGTTGCAAATTCCCTATGGGCACAGAGAAGCACATACTGCAATGCCCACAGATTTAATAACCAAGTGCATGGGGGGGGGGGGGCAGAAGAAGTAATGAGTGTTGTGCTCATTGTACAGTACATGCTTATGTAACTACAACATGTAGAAGTGTGCTACAACATGGGGGAAATCCTGCATGCTGCTGTAGTCACATTTATGCTCCAGTATGTATTTTAGGCAATGTGGTAGTGGTATACACACACACACACACACACACACACACACACACACACACACACACACACACACACACCAGTAATAAAGGCACTGCCCATTGTGCACTGCACGTTTACTGCCTCCGACATGCCCACCGGTCAGCCAGCTGCTGATGCCTGCCATACTGCTTGCTATCTCATGTTGCTTTGGGGGCCTTGAGCACTATTTTCCCCCTGTGCATTTGGCTATTGAAGTTGTGGGCATGGCACTACATTCTTCTCTTTGCCCACAGGGAAATCACAACTGCCATGTTTCACAGCAGATGAATGTGACTTCAGCCATGTGTCCACAACCAAATGTACCACAGGGAAATGTCTGGCTGTCTAGGTGCCTGAACCCATATAGTCATTCCAGGACACTTCTCTAAAAGATACATCAGTGTGGCAAAATGTTTGCAAAGCATTTATGAGTTATTCATTAAAAAAAAAAAAAAAAACTTTAATACACACAATTTACACAATGCACATCATATTCCACAAAGAAAATGTCATAATTTTCAAAGTGTTCTAAAGAATCTAACGATTGTTGTGGTGATATGGCAGAAATGACACATATCTTGAAGGAATGCCAACATTCCAAATCAATATAGACTATGATTCAAAACAAACTTAAAAGGTAGGCATGCTCAAAACTGACTTATTTTAAATATTTGCAATCTTATATAGCCTTACTGAAAATCTAGACAATAAGCTAGGCTTTACTTTATTATTTTATCCATGTCAGTAAACGTTACATTGCATCCTACTGGATAAATACCAGTAATATGCCACAGGATGGCTTTAAAAAAAAGCAAACAAATATATAAGATCCTGTCAAATATTGTCAGAGTTAAATAATAAAGTCTCAAACTATTTATAATGTTGGGAAATAATTTTTCAACATCATTATATGATGTTAAAAATGTCTTACATAATATTTTGTCTTGTATGTAGTTTGTTATATATCAAGCAATTCATTTCCTAAAAACTTTACATGATGGTCTAATTAGAAGCATATCATTTATATGTAAGTATGCCTTACTTTCGTTATATTGTCATGCTAACTAGAAATGTAGAAATCTATTTTGATGTTCATCTGATGGTTCCATTTTCTGAGGTTGTGCAGAAACATTATCTGACTAGAAATATTCTATGTTAGTTTCATTTGTTGTTTTGTTATAAGATTGGTGTTTTAAAATTGTTTTACTTTCGTGTTTATATAAATACTGTTAGAAATTGTTAAAAAAAGATATTTGACAAGAAAAAAAATCTAAGAAAGATGTAAGGACAAGGCAGTATAGATGCCAAGCAGTTATAGATCCAAACTAAATTTATCAGCGGTAGATAGCTAAACCATGGGAGTAAAATCATATTTTGTTCATTGACAAGTGATCTGACTAAGACTGTTGAGTTATTAGGGGTCTGCTACAAGTATCCACTCGCCAGGTATTCAAAGCACACTGTCTAACACACAGGGACTGGGGCATCTCCTAGCTTGCACAGCTGGCCACTTGTGCTCAAACTGCAATACTTGTTCAAATGAAATGTAGCGGCCATGCAGACAGAGTGGAGCTGTGGCATCTCACCTGAGCACAGTAACCAGTTTGAGAGTGGTGAGTCCAACAGCTGCGGGGAGGACTATGAGGGGGTAGGAGTGTAAATGAGGGTTTAGGCAGTGATTGGAAGTGAGATTTAAATTAAGAGAGATGGAGCTTTAAATTTAGGGAATGGGAAGGGAGATTAGCATTAGGGACTGATGAAGAACTTTTGGTTTAGGGAGTTTTAGGGTTAGAAACTGGTTACAGTCTTTAGATTTTAGGAACAAAAAGAGTGGTTTAGATTTAGAAAGCAGGAGTGGAGTTTTACGGTTAGGCAGCAATTGAAGATTTTAAGTATGGTGTGAGTGTAAGTTTAGGCTCAGTGATTTCAGGATTAGGAAAGGCAGTGCTGTGGTTACAGATGGGGACTGGGTGCGAGTTTTAGGGTTACAATTAAAAGTCTGGTAAGGCTTTGCAGTGCAGTAGTGTCAGGCTGTATGGAGGGATAGGTAATTAACTATGCTCAAAGTAGCAAAACTTTAGGCACAGCCTATTAATGCAAGTAGCAGCAATGATGTGTGTCATAAACTATACAAGAGCACTTGTAGGAGATTCACTTACTAAGGAATCCAAAATCATAGATCCATAAATCCCCAGAATGGACAACTTCATGAGGTTAAGGGAAGGGCACCAAGAAATGATCAAATATAGGTAGCAGACCAGAGCCAAAGTATGGTGGCCAGGGACCAAACTGGACTTGAAGCAAAAATATTCATATACCAATCATTTTGTGTATTGATGAAGGCACAGGAGAAAGAACATTTAACTGTTGTACTACTTCCTACCCAAACCTAAAAGATATTTGCAGTGAACCTCTGTGAGTCTAAGAAACATAATGACTTAGTCATACTGGTATATTTTTCAGTATATATTGAACGGTTTTATTTTTCTTGTAACAGGAGTGCCAGGCTAGCCCTGTAATTAAAATCAACTTTCCCAAGCAGGGGATTTTGGAAATGGTGAGAAACAATAGAAAACTGCAGCATGGTGTTCTTGGCAGTATCAAGTCAATTTCTCATCCCATATATTACATTTAACCTCCTCTTGATAGCAATTATTATGCAGGACAGGCAGTATAAATAACACACAATCTGTAAGCAGTTCAACTCTCTGCAATATTAATGAGCCAATCATAGTTAAGTTCTTTATCAGAAGACAAATCAGAATACCTCTTCCGATATTAAAAAAAAAATGTTCTATGGAATATAGCAATCAGTCACCTATCTGATATTGTCCTAGGCTTTAGGATGAAAGAATGGTCCCATCTGTTTGAGTTAGTCGTAGCTCACGTGTATGTAAAAGATCCTACAGCACCTATTGAAAAGAGACAGAGAAATTTTACAGCGCCCCCCTGAAAAGAGGGAAATAGTTGGGACTAACCCAGTCAACAAAGAAAAAATAAAATATAAAAATAAGTAAAACTGAAAAGAAAATCCAATTTCTAAAGAGGATGCATACTGTATATGATATGTACAATTATCTGCTAGTGTTACATCATAAGATCTGGACTGCATCTTCTGTAGTCATAGGTAAAAGTAACATGCTTTCATCACACATTACTGGAGCTGGTCTGGGAGCAGTGCTGCAGAGCAATAGCTCTCCCTTTTAGGCAACTCTGAACTTTCAGACTACAGAGGGTACAACGTTTAATATGTCTTCAGTCTCCTGCTGAGAACAGCTCCAGTTAAGAGGTTTTCTCCTGCCTTGAATGTTTCAGTCTGATCATGACCTTAAAAGGTAATTTTAGATTCATGAAACATCAGAGTAAAAAAAGGATACTTACCATGAAAAAGAACTTTATCTTGAACTCTGAGGTACCTTAGCTTCTTGCCTTGACAACAAAAGGATGAATTTGTAGTTCAAAATGAAGTTATTTGGTGACAGACATAATTAGTGATATTTTTTTTTTCTGTTGTATTTGTTTTGTTTTTCTAAATAGTGGTATGCTTTAATTATAGTCTGCTCTGTCAAAGCCAGTAAATAAGGTATCCAACTGGAACTGTGAATGTTTTCCCTTTATCTAAAACTCATGTACTTGGAAATTGCTTAATACTGTCAAAAATAATGTTAACTTTTGTGTGTGGTGCTTGTTTCTGAGGCAGTACAGAACAACTGCCTTTAGTAACCAGAAAACGTGTGCTTGTATATGGTTGTTTCTAACAATGCATTTGCAGATTATGCCTGTTTTCTGCTAGTATTACGTAAGTCTACATTTCACCTCTGCATTTGTATATTGTTTATTTTATCATCTTGGAATATGCTGTAGATCAAGCACTTTTAGAGAAGAAAATAATACAAAGAAATGTTGTGACACTGAAGGGATACTAGGCAGTGGGGTGTGATGGGAAGCAGCTTGGAATTTTATAGATAAAAGGGAAAGATTTATAATGCAAGTAACTAAACCTTTTAAAAAACAGTTTGGGGACAATACATTTGATTCCTTGTCACAACTGTTGGAGCAAGAGGCTGTAAACAAATAACCTTTATATTTTTGTTCATGGCTGTCAGAAAAATCTGTGAATTTCTGTTGAAGGATGTAATACTGTGGTATTTGTAGGGTAGTGCAACACAAGTCATATGTAGATATGGGTTCTTAGTTAATCAGAAGGACATGCCCATCAAATCAAGTAGAGGTATGTCACACTGCATAACCCAGGATGCCAAACCGAAAGAGAGTGTGGATTTGAAAATTTCAAGAGTACATGCCACACTATATGACACAAGAGCAAATCAGGATGCACATTCTTGGATTCCGCTCTAATGTGGTAGCAGAGATAACACTTTGGATAGACAAAAATCCACAGGGTTAGCAGTACATGACAACTCCTCAAATGAAACACTGGTGGGAAGTTCACAGTTGCTGCTTTTGGCCTTACTCATTTTTTAATTATGTCAGAAAGAAAATGTTTACCCTTTTGCTGATTATACTGTTGTGTAATTTCACTGGCAAACTAGAGTGCAAAATACATTTTAAAAGTGACTGCAATAATGTAGAAATTGTCTAAACTATGGCCAGTTAAATTCCAGAAAAACATTGACAAAGTATAGTATTTTTTAATGAAAGCAAAGAAAATGGATCATAGTCAGAAGGGAAGAAGTTGCAGCAACATGAGTAGACAGGGACTTAATATGATGACCTAAATGTAAGCATGGAAACTTTGAAATCAGTAAGCACAAGGGACGGCAGCATGAGACTGACACTCGCAACAAGAGACAATGACAGAAGAAAGTAAGAAGTGCTCAGCCCTCTTTATAGACAGTGATACCACTCAATCAATTTCTATGTGTATACTGAATGAGAAGGAAGAGCGGCCACAGTGGTGTAGCAGTTAGCGTTACCGCCTCACAGCAAGAGGCTCTCCAGTTTGATGTTGGGGTGCCTTCTGTGTGGAGTCTGCATGTCCTCCCTGTGATCGCATGGGTTTCCTCCGGGTGCTCTCGTTTCCTCCCACATCCCAAAGACATGCTGTAGGTGGATCGGGCACTCTAAATTGGCCCTAGGCATGAGTGCATGCATGTGTGTGCCTTCTGTGGAAGGTTGGGTGCCAGGCTGGCAACTCGACACAGTAAAAGCTCCACTGCCAATCATGAGCGGATAGATAAACCGTTGTGGTGACCCCTAACCGGGAAAAGTCGAAAGAAGAAGAAGAAGATACTGAATGAGATATAAATTATCTCTGTACAAATGTGATCAGTAAAATCGACAGAGGATGGAAGCAATAAAGGTATACCACTTGAAGAAGGGGCTTTGTAATGAGACAGATTAGAATAACTCTTTATGAATGATCATAAATATCTAAAGATACACACATAATAAGATAAGTTACAGCCTTCATTTAAATAAATGGTTCTGGCATGTACCATGTTTAAAATAAAATTTAAAAAAGAAAGGAAAAAAAAGAGTAAGAGAGAGAGAGAGAGAGAGAGAGAGAGATGTTTGGTAAATATAAGGATACAATCGAGGCATATAAGCCAGATACTTTAAAGGAAGCACAATGAAACACTTGCCACAGAAAGGGAGGAGGATCACTACAATAACATTCTTGCAGAAGCAATAAGGTCAGTGAGGAAACTGCATAGTATGGAAAGGCAAGTAGCTCCTGGCTGTACTGGTCAAAATATGTTGTAGGTTATAAAAGCGCTGTATCTTCTGCAGATAAGGAAACGGACATATTTGGTGGGTTGAATGGTCTTTGTCTGCCTGCAGTGTCTATATTTCTAGTAACTGATAAGATTATTTACAGATGGAGATCAAATAGACAGTTAGTTTGTTTGAAGAAGCTAGAAAACGATGCATCTGACTTCTTCTCCTCCTGTGTAATGAGTTCTTTGATCTGATCTGCTATATTTATTTGTAGAAACTCACTAATTCAGATATGTAAGTCACCCATTGTTTTTGAAGGTATGGATGCCCTTCTTTGATGGTCACGCATTCTACTCTGAACTATATTAACTTTCAAGTGTTTTGCAGAGACCCTGGCCACAATTCTGTTAATTATAAAACCACTATTCGAATTAAAACAGTTTCCTCCTGCACAGTGCACAAATAAAGAGTTGTGCCCAGCTTCTGCATGCCTTTGCATACAGTTCCAATTCATTATTGCAACATTCCTCACTAACTTTGCCTGCTAGAATGTTAAAATGTTAGAATTATGCTCCCATTTAACAGTGAGAACTATAGGTTGCAAATATCTGTTTTAAGGTGTATATGGCTAGGCATCTTACAGTCCTCGTAATCACTTACTTAGTAATGTTCTTATGTTCCTGTGTTCCTTTGTTAGCAGGTGTGTGACACAGTCCTTCAGATTACTACCACTAGACTGAGAGATAAGAGGTGAGTCTGTGTCCACTGCATAAAAGATGTTGTTTTAGTATAAAAATGTTTATAATGCATTTTCAGCTGAATGAACTGAGATGCAATGTGCACCATGTGAGGCTTTTGTGTATGGCACACATTCAGGGTTTCAGGGCAAACGTATTTGCACATGAAGTGTCATGGTAGAAATTAATTAAAGTAGAAACTACACACACAATAAATAGATGATATCACATTCTCACACCCAGAATAGCCATTTATTATATTTTTGATTACTCAGAATATTAGTATACCTGTGGTCATGAGTTAGCAGAAGCATTTGTACGTAAACCTTTGTGTACATTAATACTACATGTTAACTACCTGGTATGTCACCTACAACTTTTGTGTCCCATCTTAGGGAGACAAACTTTGGCAGCAAAACGCTGCCTGCATAACATAAAATGTCTTACTATATGAAGGCAAAATGGTTTGCCCAAAGTGAGTCCCAACATTTTTAACAGTGAAAGGCAAGGACATACATATAATGAAACTACACATGCCACTTTGAGATGTTATCAGTCAAAGTACAATCACCTAAATTTTCCATAGCAAAGCTAATTGTTTTAAACAATAAGTGTATTTTTCAGATGCACCATTTGTTTGTCTGTGGCAGTAAACAAAGGAAGCTGAAAATAAACAAACATAGACTAGAAACCAGATAGAGAGGCATCAATGTTGTGATGAAACCTTTTCTATACTAATGCAGAACATTGCATTGCTTTCAAAGCCTAGTTCAGTAAATGAGTCATGCTAGCCTTTAGAAAAAGTTACTGACATCTCTGCTATATTTCTATCCAGGACTGCAAGACTTTATGAGTGACGATAAATCTGACTTGCCTTAAAGAAAGAACAGGATGATGTGTGAAGTAATTATTTCAGCAGCGGAAGCAAAAAGTAAAATGAATCATTAAATTAGGACCTCCTTGAAAGCTGGCAAAGATTAAGAAAAGGAATCTAATTATGTTTGTTACTGTTCCTGACCAGCATATAATCTGCTTTGCAGGACTTGTCTGCAGGGTTTCCCCTTCACATGCAGAGGAAAAAGTCAGCAAGCAACAAGCTCCAGGTGGCTCTCGAGTACTTCCCTGCCAGAAAAGCCTACGCTGCAAAACTTCTCCAAAAGGGGCACCATAAAGGAAACTATATCAGTACAGAAGACAGCAAGATTATGTATGTTCAGTGAGTGTTGGTGGTCAGTGGTTATAACAAAAGGAGAAAAACTGCAACATGTTGTTAGAGATGAATTTGGCAGAAAACATATTTTAGCCAGTGATGAGAGCTGCTGCAGAAGGAATTATTTTTTTACTGGTTTCAGATGTCCACCGCTGCTTGACCCCTGCAATGAGTTGCCCACCACTCTAGGCACATCCCACCTCTGTTTTGTAATCAGTGACATTATTCTGTAAACGCAAACCTGCTTGCAGCCCAACAGAACACTATTTCTGCCTGTTCAAAAGACAACCTGCCTACATATCCTGACATTAACTGAAGAGTTCACAGCTGGCGTGTGTGCTGTAAAGGAAGACTATGATAACAGAAACCTATTTCATGCACATGTACCTTTATTTAGATGTAACCATTGCTTAACTCAGAACTATTTCACATAATGTACTTTGGAGAAAGAGACAATTACAAGAAAACACACTAAATGCCATCAGATCATCAATTAAAAGGGAAAGAAAAAAATCCAAAGTTACTACATGAAGCTTTAAGAAGACTTGTGAAGTGAAGAGGTAACACTTTACTGGTGGTTTGTCACCCAAGTAATGGATATTGATGAAGTGGAATCAAATGGTAGCAGAGTCTACAGAAAAGCACTCAGACAAAAAGTCTCCTGTCAGCTCTTAACTGTTCTTATTATTCCAGTATGTTTGTTTTTATGAAACTTTTTTTACTGCAGAGAGCTTCAGTACAATGTGGAAATGGATACTGACAAATGGTGCCTTAACCTTTTCACACCTGTTCTGTTTTTTACTGCTCTCACTTGTCTACTGTTTATCGGCTACCTGCAATGACACACCAAGGGACATGTTATCATCGGAGGTCACCAACTCTTCATCTTTCACTGCTGGGAGGCATGTGCGTAGTAGTTACCGACATCTTCAGGGAGATGTGCGGACGAGGAAGCTTTTCTCTTACACAAAGTACTTTCTCAAGATTAATAAGAAAGGCAAAGTCAGAGGCACAAAAAAGGAAAACTGCCCATACAGTAAGTAACAAGCTTCTTTAAATCTTGTCCAGATGTTAAAGCTAAATATTTATGTCCGAGAGTACTGCAAAATGATTTAGTAGAATATTTTTACACTTATAACACCACTTTGTATATGTTGCTAAAGCCTGCTGTCTTGTAGTCCATAGAAAAGCCTTTTAAAGTGAAACAAATATGAACTTTTCTACACCAAAACATACTTTTTCTTAACTTAGTTCTTCACTGTTTGTATCCTTGAGTGCTTTTGTAAACGTCCTGTGTTGCAGCCAAATGTGCTTGCAAGAGTTTTAAATAAGCACTCTCTCTCTCTCTGAGGCATACATATTTCGAAAGGTTTTAGAATGGATACCAAATATGAAAATAATTACAGCCTGTCATTAAAGCAGTTTCTTGTAAATGTTAAAACATTTATTTTTATAGCTAGGAAAAGTTATTTTCTGTTTTTCTGTCCGTGAAGTTATGTTTAGAAGACATCACTGCCCGTCTTTGCCTCTTGCATGCATTAGTAGTGGTAACTTGATACTCACCTCTTTACTGTCAGTGGCAGATGGAATAGTGTGTTATGGCTGGGTGTTACACTGTGCTAAAACCCCTCAAAATGCTTATACAATACAGTCTCATACTGTAGAAAACTTCTGAGGATTTCAGTCACACAGATCTCATCCAAGTCATTCATTTCTAATGAAGTTTTTAGCTACAAACAATGATAACAAAATAATAAAGAAAGAAAGAAACAATAGTTGTTGTCATCTCTTGATATGATAGAAACTGTTTTAAAGGCACGCTGTTAGATACATTCAACTGTCAGAAAGCTGCTGTGCGCACATTTGTTTAGTAAATATATTTGGCAAAACCATACAGAAACTAACAATAAAAGTAACATATACGTCAACAAACTGTGATAGATTTCAGACTTAATTTTAGATTTCATGTTATGAACTATAAATCCTTTCATACTGAAGGAAAATAAATTAATTAATTATAAGTAAAATATTGTGATTTCTCACAAGATAAGATTAGGCTGGTTAGACACATTTTATTTGAAAGAAATTTGTTTGGGATGTTGCTGTATTTAAAGGCATTTCATTTGAACAGGTGCTGTCTCTTTATCTAATGAGGCCTAGATGTTAATGAAAATTAAGCATATTATTTTTGGAATACTGTATGACCTAGCTATGTTATATAATATCACATTATTAAACTTTATGCACTAAGCATATGGGTAGATGAAATATGATGACTCCAGCTCACATTCTCACACATGACCACTGCAATGTTTAATTATAAGCACACAGTTCATGTCAAATAAATAAATGTTTGTTATGCATGCAATACAAAAGCAGCTAACTTTTTTTTTAATAATTATATAAAGATTTACAGTAACAGGAGCTCCAGCTTTTAAGTGATGTGTTTAAGAAACACACATATAAAAAGCTGTGATGATCCATCTGTCATGCAAATCAACAATTGTGCCAGTGAGTTGTACTGCTCTTACTGCTTAGTCACTTTGTTATCTAGTTTTTGTTCTGTGCAAACTGTATTATCCATGCTGTTGAATTTGATTACAGTTTTTATTTTACTGATTTCACTTAGTGATTTACTTACTGATTCACTCATTCTTTTTTCTACTGTTATATGTATAAGCAGTTAATTATATAATTCATTTAATACACTTGTATAATACAAGTTGCAGTTGCAGTTTGTTTCTTCTGTGTGTGGTTAAAAGTGTAATAGATGTATATGACATTATTCTGCTTAATACCACACGAAAGAAAGGCAAGGAAATCCACTATCAGGACATGTAGTTCTTTATTGCAACTGTTTTTTTTTTTTTTTTGTTTTGTTTTTCCACTATCAGGACATGTAGTTCTTTATTACAACCGTTCTGGAAGTATTCATTTAATTATGTAATTAATGCAATTAGGATAGTTTAATTGATTTATTGTTGGTTTAAAAATGGTATATAAATGGACATATTGGGAAGCTGTAAATGTTCCAGCAGAAGGCGAAAAGCCGAGGTACCAGAACGGTTGTAATAAAGAACTACATGTCCTGACAGTGGAAAAAAAAAAAAGAACGGTTGTAATAAAGAACTACATGTCTTGATAGTGGATTTTCTTGCCTTTCTTTCGTGTGGTATGAAGAGTTGGTCCATGTTTTTGTGAAGTGATTATTCTGCTTAATGTTAACCATCCTTCATGCAGCTTTTCTTTATATTGATGTGTTGCTGACAACATATTAAACAAAACATGCTGCAGCAAAACCAGCCAATATTCTATTTATTGTACAGTTGTTTGCTGGGAATATCAGTACACACCATTAACTAGTAATGATCTACATGCTGCACTATCCTTTGCTTTGAACTGGTTCCCTGCATGTTTTCTATTTAATAAAAGGTGCTGTTCTTGAGTCTCCATGGAAACTGTGTCTCTTTAAGAAGCTGATCCAGACTGTGTTCTTTATATACAGTTCTGTTTCATATTTTCTTGGCACACTTGGTTTGTTTCTCATCAGAAAGCCACATTTCCCTTGAGACTGCAGGCTTACTCCGTGCAATATTTCATAACTGTCATTTTCACATGAAGCTTACTGACAACATATATGGCATCTCACGTCTAACAAAATGAATGCACTAATGCACAAGGAAGGGAAGGAATGCTATTACACTTGCATTACTCGCCAACTTTTTTTTGCAAAACCGTAGCATGCAGAAGGAGTTTTGCCCTCACCACCACATTATAAAATGAAGTACTGAAAATCCCACTGCAATGATTTAATCTGAATCAAACGCAGTTGTGTCAGCTACACTTTAAAATTAAGTGCCATTTTTGGCTTAAATATATCATTTTAAAAGTATACAACACAATGTGTTAATAAACATTGATAAAACTGAAATTATGTCCTATCCTATATGTCCACATTGACATGCTTCTTATGGTATTTCTTAATATTCTATAATGAGAAACAGAACCATATAAAAATAGGAATTGGCTGCCCACACTGTTTTATATTAACAAACTCTCTCTTTATTTTTGATTTCCATTTGTAAAACAGACTCGACAGAGATACTGTTCTTCAGCTTCTCTTCTGTTTTGTGTCCAGTTTATTATTATAAAACAGTAATATTACATTACACAGTTACTGTTTTAGGGTTTACTGATGCAAAATAATATGACAAGATAAAAGCCGTAAGACTTCACAGCAGCATGCAAGAGAACTTTGATAAATAACACTTAAATGGATCAACAAAGTAAGAAAATTTATATAATTGGAAAACAACACAATGGACAGTTATGCGGTTTCATTAATTGAAACTGACATTTGTGGTACATATTGTCAATTTGCATGGTTTACCTGTAATTCTCTATTCTGTTTCTATTTGGGGCCATTGGGTAACACATGACTATCATTACATATTCTGTCCACTATAAATAACAACTTATCATAGGCACATATTTTTATGAGTTCTGCTACATAAAGTTAAAGAACTGAATTCACTGAATTGAAGAACTTATGTTTAGTAAGAGCACCAGGTGTGTATATTGCAAATAGCTTGGTAATTTAGTAAATTATGGCGCATAATGCATACTGCTCCATACATCAGTTAACTTTTACTAGTTAATGATAGGTCCATTGAGAAGGCTGTCTCATTTCTATGAAAAAATATCACTACTTACCATTTACTATTATCTTGCTGAAGGTTATCTAGCTGGGCTTTAAACTTTACTCCTGCCTTTTTGTCATAGAGGATATCAGGCAGGTTGAAGAAGTTATTGCCTTGGTTTGTCCATATAATTCAACATCTCAGTCAGTGTTGAAATAAAATATTTACATATTTTGCTGATACATAATTTCTAGCATAGTGACTCACTAGTAACATCACTGCCTCACAGCTACAATGCTCTGGGTTCAGTCCTCAGTTCTAGTAACAACTGTGTAGAGTTTACATGTTCTCCCCAGTAGCCATTTTTCTCTCCCCAAAAGACATGCACTTGATTGACAATGTTATGTTATCTTATGTTATCCTACATTATATTACATTATAGGTACACAAAGAAATATTTATTACTGTGTGTTGTATTTGCCGCATCCCAGGTTGTAGCTATAAGTCTTTCGTATACCAACCCTTTTAATTAGTTAAAAATGATAACTAGATATACAAACATTGCAAGTAAGAAGGTTGCTGGTGTTATCTCTGTATATCCAAGAGTCTCACTGAAATTGTATGCAACTGAAAGTTATTAAACAAAGTTGTGAAGTCATAACCATATCTTATAATTTTTATAACCTAGCAAAATTTGCAAGTATTTTTCTTACCATGCTCTCTGTCCATTTTCTATTATGTTGCTTCATATTAAAAGTACCAGAACTAATTTTCCAATAAAGTTATGGATCACTGCTCTGTTGCAATGTTGGATATTCCACACTGTTTCAAGTGTCAATCCTTATTATAAAATAACTTAACAGCACCACATGGATAAGAAATAATTGTAATGTATGATATTGTACCCATGATGAGTGATGTTGAATATTATGCAATTCTTGCTGCTTGCCAACTGCTAAGTAAAGAAATACATCATGCACCTCATAATAGCTAGGTGAAGTGAACTCACATATACAGTACTTGGGGGGTTCATTTATATTTATAATATTTTTTCCATCTCATTAAATCAACATCCAAAGGAATGATTTCTAACTGTGATGCACTGTGTAAATATTTAAGGTACAGTTTTGATAATTATTGATATACTTCATGATTTATGACATGTGAAAATACAAATAGAAGGTGCAAAATAAACAGAAAAGTAGAGAAAATGCAAGTATTTAAACAATATAATCATGGCGTTTAGGTATGGATTATCAATTGCCACATAGTAGTGCATTTTGCCTGTCTCACAGATCAACACGATATAGACATTCAGAAGAGTTCAATTTCAGAATTAGAGAATGAAAATTATCTTTAGTTTTAAGGATGAGACTTTGCTGCTCATACATGCAATAAAATGGTTGATTAAATGGAGAGAAAGAAACGGTTCCAAATGACTGTTTACAACCTACTGAAAATGTTAAAGTTACATTAGTTTATATTTCTGTACTAAGAAATACATTTAATACTTCATCAATGTCTCAAGACATGGGAAATAGCATGTATTGGTTGCATATTTGTGATTTAACATGTGGCTGGGTAATCCGAATGTTATCATAATTGCTAGCTGAACTGATTCAGTATGAGTGTATGGTATCATTAAGATATTGTCTTAATGCTATGTAATTACATGGGAACAAACCCCTGCCATGCCCATAGGGTAGTCCGCCTCTAAATTGCAGCTTATTACAATCTTTAACCTCTGATCTTGTATCTCTTCTGTCTGAAAAACATCATGTTTTGGAGACCTGTTTTTCTGTAAATAAGAAACAAATTTTTCTTAAAATCCAATTCCAGTTTGCATGTTTCAAAGCATAATTGTTAACAATATATGTTTCCTTTGAACTTGAAGTCAGCAATACAAAGAAAACCTTCAAGCAGTACTTGAGTTATCTAGAATGACATGGGTAAGACATGGTAGAAAGAATTTGACTGCTGTGGCCAGTTACTCTTTAGGTGGCATCAAATTATGTTGCAGTGCTTAAGAAGAATATAAAACAATTGAACCATGAAGCACCGCTGTTACTCAGACATTTTAAACTATGAACAATCACAACAGATGGAAAAAAACAAACTCATGGGAATAGTATGGTTTAATAGCAAAAGCCCCATCAGTTTGGACAGTAAGGGAAGCCAGGCACTTATTTTACATTTGGACTCAAAGACAAGTAGCACAGGGCAGTTTCCTACAGGAAATAAATAAAAAGATAAAATATTTCTCAAGTGCCCACTTTCATGCTAGTTCTGTGGTATTAAATCTGTTTCTGATTAGAACTGCCCACAAGATGATACAGATTATGTTAAACAAGGGCCACCAAGATGAATAGTGCCTTTGGGGCAAGATCAGAAGAGAACTATTAAATACACTTCAACAACATAATTTAGGCAGGCTAGGTCAATGTGGAGACACTATCACATGCTATAAGTAATAGTGCTGGCTGTCAAAAATGCTTATTGAGGCAGACATAGTAGAAAAATACTTCTTTTGAACTGCTTTTAAAAGTCAGAATGAAATTGCATTGACTTTCATTTGAAATGATTAGAAGAAAAACACAGTGAATTATTCCAAACTGCAAAATAGTTTAATAACATAAATGCTTCGTTTAATTAAGCTTCTAAGCAAAGGCAGCCACACAACTGAAAGTTTTCAACTTCTACCTTGTGGTAGTTTGACATGTTGATATATAGAAGCAAAAAGCATATTTTTCACCTTTGTAACACTCTATATCATTACAGTAAAGATAATGTTGTCATAGACTTTCATTTTGTCTAGTAATTGACAGGTAGGGCCGATACTTTCTAATCGAAGACTTCAACATTATGCAAAGCCTTTCTGAATCTTAGTGAGTATCTTAGCTATCTCAGTAGCTCTTATTTCTAAACATTCCAGTGGAGATTATTTGCTATACATCTACATATAGTGAGACATACACTGGATCTAAATATACCTAATTCATCTGTTGAAATCAGAGTGTTTTTAATGATTACTCAGTTTTTAAAAAATAAAATTGTTCAGAAGTAATCACCGATTCAAGGATAGTGTTTGTTTTGGGAAATTACCTAATTATCATCTTTCATGATATTTTCATTTGAAAATGAGCAGGGTTACAATTTCTTTGTTTGTGATTGTAGCTGTTGTCATACGTAATAAAAACAACCTTTCGCATTTAGAGCAATTTGCAAGGCTGAAATGCTTGGATTTTATATTGAGAAGGTGTTTGTAATATAATTGCCAATATTAGAGTGATGAGTGAAATTCCATTAAACCTGGACCTTAACGGTTTGCTGAGGCATTTTCAGAATCTGGTGGCGGGTCATCTGCTACTTAATATTTTTATGCAAATTTTGTGAAATACTTGAATAAAAGTATACATATATTTTAGCAATTAATTAATAATACAAAGGAAAGTCATGGATATTGAAAAAATAATTGATTTTCTTTATCAAGTATAAAAGAATGATGATCTTTTCCATAATGCAGATGGTTTATTTATATACAATGATTGCTTGTATCTTGGCATTATCCATTACCAAATGAAAAAATCTGAATTAAATTTCTAACTGTTGGCACTTGCTACATAATTGTATTTTTTTTTCTTTTGATGCCTGATTGCTGGTTTCATATGCATGTAAGCATTAAGGCATTATCTTATATCATATGCAATGCAATACAGCGATATTCATAACTTGTTGATATCTGACATCGTCATACTTAAAATTCAGTTTTAATAAATGTTTCCAGGTATTTATTCTTGCTGAAAGTACCGAATTTATTTATGGTGTTCATTTTCACAAAAAATTGCTTCTGTTAATTAGTATAACCAATAATGCAGCCATATAACAGTCAGGTCACATCCAGATCTGTACCATAAAATGTGGTCATTCCATCATTTCTGAGGATGATACATAAGGCATATATTGTCCTACATGCTCCTAAGCTAAGAAGGATTTTGTGGATGTAAACAATGTAGTACTGTTACCCACAACAAGGAAAACAACAGTACTTTCTCTCCAGACAAGACTATCTGCGTATATTCACTAGGTGAGTCAGTGACCTGATCTAGGAAATAAGATTTTGCATAAAAAGTGTTTGAAATTTCATCAAATTACATAATTACATGGCACACTGTTGTAGATTACCTCCGGCGAAGAATTTGGGAAACAAACAGGAATTTGCAATCTCATGTAATTCTGTTGTAAATCTAGCTGTCTGCCACTGCAGATCCCTAATCTGGCACCCTGCATTCCCCTTTAAACTCAAATAGAAAGAATATAAACTGACATAACTCATCTAAAGTGCTTGGACTAAAATTGCCCTTGAACACTCTTTCTTGTAACAGTGATCTTTCACAGCTACATTATTCCTGTAGAAAGCACTTAAAACATTGACAAAGCATTCATTCCTGATTTACTATATAACAGGCCTGATTACATGAGTGCATACAGTGCCATTTGCTGTTACTAGTTTGTGACATTCTGTACTACCTTGAATCCATTTTCCTTTTACAGCTTTATTGATTCTTAAGTAGGGTAGTCGTCTAAAGTCGAGTCAGTAATTATATCATGAATGCCTTCTGATTATTTATTAATGTATTAAACAAACATGACTGATGTGAATAAATACCAATAATTATAAACATTGCCGTATAACTGACGTTAATTGCCAGCTCGCATAACCAAACCCATTCTGGCTATACTTTATGGTCCGAGCATGTAACCCAGGTTATATCAGACCTACATATTGACTACTTTGAGTTTACCACTCAGATGAAGTACAATTTTCCTTATCAAGGCTTTAACCAGAACTTAACAATACAACCATAACCAGTTTGCTGAGTATAAGCAGGGTAAATCCAAGAGGAAAAAGCCGGGACAAGGCATCCCCAATAATTCAAGCTATAGAGTGGATGGATTGGGTTCCAATGAGCTGCTGCCAGAACTGTAAGGCAAAGCCAATGTTGCAATTTAAAATAATTCACTGAAGCTCCACCCTCTCGACTTGGCCAAGGACAATGTAACCTATGGGTAGGTTGTGCTTGTTGTTAAGGCTAAGTCAATAAATACACCACAAATGCTTTTGGGACCATTTAGTAATGTATTAAACAATATGACTAATATCAAAAACCACTGACATTATAAACACTGCCATATTATTGATGTTAATTGCCATTTGGCATAACCAAGCCCATTCCAGCTACACTCTATTGTCCGGGTGCATACCACAGGCTACCTTGGGCCTAAATATTGACCACTTTGGGATCACCATCCAGCAGAAGTACAATTTGCCCTATCAAGGATTTAACCAGAACTTAACCTTACAACCATAGACAATTTGCTGAGTATAATCAGGGGGAATCCAAGGCGAAAGAGGTGAAAGCTGTCTGCCCACATGCATGCTTGCCCTGCCATTCCTCCCAAAGTGGCCTCTCTGAAAAATTGTAAGTAACGTCTAATTAAGATTATGGCGATCAACAGTCAACACACCCATGGAAAGAATGTCTCAATTGACAATGCCAGTTGCAAAATGAGAAAATCAAAACCTAAACTTTTCAAATGCACCTCATCTGGCTCATGAAAATCTTTATCAGGTGGCATCAAGTCAGTATATTCAATCACTTGGAAGCTGATCTTCTTGGTGGACTGGAATACTCTATGATTATTAAGCTTCATGAACCTCTATCCTGCACCACTCTTCTTTGCACTACACATGTAAAATCTTGGGGCAATCAGTCATCAAAACAAAAACAACTTTGGATACAAATAATGGTGTCTATGTAAATCAGTTAAAATTTTAGCCATCAGGATCATTTTAGGGACTGCAGTTAAAATATTAGCCCTGCTGTGAAGAATCGATGCTTTAGGCAAGCCTCTGATGGCTGGCAACTGCCTCAAAACCTTCCAAAACTGGAACCGTGACAGCCCTGGAAAACCAAAATGATGAAAAACCCAGTGACTGCACTCCAGAGACCCTTTTATTCATTGAGACTGGGAAGCCACTTGCTGTGCTGCTCATCTTATGAAAGAATGCTCCAAGTTCCATACTACCTTATCTGTGCAGCATAAAACTGCAAAATTAATGTCTAATGTAGGATAAAAAGGCATCAGATAGCCACCTCCCAGGTCTTTTGAGAACTTTATTAGAATGACCAGCCATTGGTAAACCTGCAGTTTGGCCTATACAAAGGGAATGCGAAGTGTAAACCTCAGGCTGAAAACTCCTGGCAGGTAAGGGCCTTCATTAAGGTTAAGTTGATTTTTGCTAACATGATAGACTGGCAAGACTGTAAGCAAAAGACTGGAGCAGACAACCTGTTCTTAGGAGTTTACTCTTTTCAATAAGGAGAACCAGTGAACTGGGCAAGTAAATAATAATTTATCCTTATCTAGCCTGACTTGACATCCCTTGCCTGTCTGATCAGTCTTGCTTTCGCCTATTCAAATTAAGGCAATGTACTGGTCATTCATGATGTCCTGCCTGCACTGAGAATGTAGTAGTTCACTCACCCAAAAAAACCCAGCATATAAGCACCTAAACAGGGCTGTCCACAACATAAAGGAATAAAAATCATCTGATGAACAATAAAGGCCTTTGAGAATAATACCCAGCTGATGGCAGTTTTTTCACCTCTCATTTCCCCTTTCATCCTACTCACCTTTTCAAAGTTCTGATGGTGATCCAGTGTCTATAAAAATATGAAATCCACAAAAATTGAGCTAACCATACAAAGGCAGCCAAATGAACCCTCAGCACACCAGGTGAGTCACCTTTGCAACACCTGTGCACCAAGAACTGCAAAATCAAGTATAAATCCCATCATCTGAGGGATCAAGGCAGTCATCTAAAAAATGATTTAAAGATTGCAATGATGAGGGACATGCTTCCTAGAATTCCAAGCCCAAGAGTTAATAAAGCGTAAGCCTGCTGATCATCTCCAATGAACCACACTTTCAAAGGTATACTGGTTCTTACTGGGTCTGCATCTGGGCGAGTTGATGAAACCAGGTAAACTAAAATTGGGATAGACTGTCAGCTATTCCATTGTCATGATCTACTGGTTAAATTAATTTGCAAACTCAACAAGCCTAACAGCCTAATGATTGAGTGGACCCATTTTGCACTGGAAGATTGTTTTTTCAAGGCATGTACCACCACAAGGTTGTCAGAACAAAAGGATATTTTATGGTTCTTTAGTTTGTCCTTCCATAATAGGGAATACATGGGAAAAACCTCTAAGTAGGCAATCTGTCCTCTCATCAGACCATGACTGTGGCCACTTGGCAAAAACCAGCTAACTTGGAAATTTCCCCCATGCCAAAGCCAACCATTGCATCTGTAAAAAGATGCAACTCAGCAGATGAAATCCATGAGACTACCAGAATGTGATCCTGTTAAATTGGCAAAGGAATGTATGCCATAAATTAAGGTCTTCCTTAACTCATCCAGTGTTATGAACCCAAAGGTGTTTAGGCTTGCAACCTTTGAAGAGGTTAGAAATGGTTTGTAAAAAATGTCCTATCTGGACTGGTGGTCCTGCAGACAAAATTCAGTAATCCATGAAGTTGTATAACTTCAGAAATTCATGCTTTGTGAGCTTAAAAAACATTTCCTGATTACATCCCACATTTGTTCTAATTTCTCATCAGAAAGCTTAAAGGCACATGCTGTAACATCAAAAGTTAATGCTTGACTTGACCCTTCCAATTTGTCCATAGCCAGGGGGCATCCACCTCAGTACAGAGATCAATGAAATCACTCATCCCTTCGAAAACCCCTTCTTTACATGGTCCATTTCTCAAAAATTTGTCAGGTGGCACAGGCCGCCAAGCAACCCATAGAGATTACTGTCTCAAAAAAGAGTTGGACACCAACTTGAAAGTCCAGCAGGGGGTCAGTTGTCTTGTCTAATGAGTAACAAGTGAAAGGCTGACTGTTGATATGCATCTGGAATATTTCTCCCTGGGCCTCCACTGAAATTGGGCTAAGTCCCAGTCAGACTTTCCTGGTAAACAAATGTAAATAAAAAAATACGTAAATGAATGTCCAGCTTGCCCACCCAGGGATCTGAGAATTCCATAATTGCTAGAGCATCCTGATCCAAGGAAGCATAATGTACACTAATTTGTTTTTTGTCAATGAAATCATTAACAGTCAGGTCAGATGCAAATGTGTATGAGATAGTATCAACTGAAATTGTGTTTGACATAAAGAACCATATTGCAAATACTTTACAGGAGAGTATGTGTATGGGGCTATTAAGTAAAGAACTCGTTCAGTGTTTTACTGTTGAATATCCATTAATCCCACAGATGCATGGTCTCCCTAAAATCCATAAGGACCCGACAAATCCCAAGTTTAGACCAATTGTGGCAGGGGCAGGTTGGCTAACAGAACCTATTTCGATATATCTAGATAGTGAATTAAAGAAAGTCTTAAGTGATTTCACATAAGTGTTGAAAGATACTGAACGGTTTTTACTATACTTGAATGAAACAGTGAAATATTTGGATAAGTCAAAGGGTAATGTGTTAGCCACACTAGATGTGGTTTCATTATTCACTAGTAAACCTAATGAAGAAGGAATAGATATGGTGAAATTGGTGATGATAAGACAGGGTCAATTACCTTTGGATAAGATAGATTTTTTTCTGTATGTTGCTAGAAGTGGTGCTTGAGAACAATATTTTATGTTTAAAGAGACGTGTTATAAACAACTTTTGGTAGTTGCAATGGGCAATAGTTGTGCCAGCACGTATGCAAACTTGGTAATGGTAGCATGGGAGCATGAGTATATGTTAACAAATCCACAGACAGCCTTTTATAGACGTTTGCGGATGAACTTTTTGTCCTTTGGAACTAGACTGAGGAACAACTGAGGTCATTTCACATTTATCTTAACACTACCAGTGATTTCCTAAAATTCATTATGAATTACTCTTACACAAGTATAGACTTTTTAGATGTTACCATATATAGGGAAGATACCAACTGGTTAACTAAATTGCATAGGAAACAATGCTATCGTCCAGCTTTTCTACATTGGGATAGTATGTATAACCCAAGTATTTTTCCCAATATTATAAAAGGACATGCAATAAGGGTATCTTGTCTATGTTGTCAGGAACACGTGTATGAGGGTGAACTCAGTAAGTTGAGAACAGGGTTTTTGAAAAGAGGTTATAATGAATGTGAAATCAATAGAACATATCAACAAGTGAATAAAGAAAGGGATGGTAGAGCAAGACCATGCTACTCTGACAGAGTAGTAAGGGAAATGGTGAATAATAAGAACAAAGGCCTACCTCCTATACCCATGATTTTACCTTATACCATGGATACAAATAAATTTCAAGACATCATATATCAGAATTGGCATATGCTATTGGTTGATGAAGAGACCACAAATATAGTAGGCAAATACCCACACTTTGTATTTAGAAATAAAAAGAACCTGAAGCAGCAATTATGTTACCTTAAAACAACAAGAAGGGGAGGAGTAGGAGAGAATATATAGAAAGGTACACAGAAATGTGGGAACTGTGCTCATTGTATATCATAAACTCTTCCAGGCATTTATCTGCTGAATATGCCCTTTCTCTGCTACTAATTGCAACACTCCAATTATCCTTACCTTACATATCCTGCGTGGCATCTGCTGGAGGAGGTGAAATTTCTGTGGTAGTGGGAGTGTTCTTCCTCGTCTTCTACCTCACTTTCTTGGCCAGGGTTATCTTTGCTAGGTGTGGATCTTCCAAAATTAAGCCACTTTGTCTGCTAGCCACATTTTGGTCTGTTTTTTGCACCACCTCTAAGTCAAGAAATAGACATTGAGCTTCCTGTGTTAATCTTTGTCACAGAGGGGGCTTTTCCAAGATACCCACTACTAATTTAGATAGGGCTGATGACATACATGATGAGCTAGAGGAACCTCCTAGAAGAAGTGAAAGATTAGCAGAGAAAGACAGGAAGGGCAACAGCAACCAGGATTTTCAACGGAACCCCGGCCAGACCGGGGTTTGGGGACACAAGCAAGCACCGAGGACTTGGAACACTGGTCATTGATTGCCCCCCACTCCTCTGGGGTCTCTAGACCTATAGAGGAACATCCCACAGAATGTATTTCCATCTTTGATTTAGACACTCATAACCTTGATAACACAGAGGGGAATTGCACCATCTTAAAGAAAAACAATTTTGTCATTTACAATTATACAGACGTGGTCCTAGATGAATGCGCCTTTGACGTATTCACACGAGGGTTGCAGTTTGTACCATCTAAACCTATGAACCTAACACAAGCCTTGGTAGAGCTGAAACTGTTTACTAGAGGTCTGAACTTAAACTTAATTTTCAAAGGCCTGAAAATGCATGAGATGGGCCTAACCCGCACTAGCCTCTTTAATCCTCCACTTCATCCGATAATCCTCTTCTTTGAGAAATTGGTGGAGAATGATTTCAGGAAATTATCTAAAAATAAAGAAACCTTGTCCCATCCTAATCTTTCGGACCAAGAAATTAACCTCATAAAACATCTTCAAGAAGAGAAAATCAGGATCATGAAACCTGATAAGGGTGGAGGAATTGTCCTCATGTTCTCTGGGGATTATGAAGCGTACATCCATACTATGTTACAAGACGATGAACAATACGAGATGGTTTCGCGAAATGAGGTTAACATCGCCCTCGCAGAGATTAATTACTATCTTAATGACCTCCTATTGCAGCAGGCCATTAATGAAAAGGCATTCAACTACCTTCATGTGGAGAAGCCTAGAATACCGGTCATCTTTGGGATACCGAAAACTCATAAAGGGATTCACCCTCTCAAATTCAGACCGATTGTATCAGGGGCAGGAGGGGTGACTGAACCCTTGGGAAAATTCATTGATTTCATGACTAAAGAATACACATCTTCACTTACCCATGTTTGCAAAGATTCCTGGCATTTTTTGCGTGACATTCCCACCTCATGTTTTTCACCAGACATCCTGATGGTCACTGTGGACATCAAGGATCTTTTCTCCAGTATCCCGCACAAAGAAGGGTTGGAATGGTTCGCTGAATTTCTTGGTCAAAAAACCACCCTCACTAACAAAATGTCCAACCTACTTACTGAATTGATGGAAATCGTCCTGTCCAACAATTTCATTTTCTTCAATGGAGAATTGTTTCGGCAGCATAAGGGTGTAGCCATGGGAGCACCCTGTGCGTCCTTCTACGCGAATGTAGTATTACATATGTGGGAGCATACTTTTGTCCTTATACCACCTTGGGAACAGTACATCCTTTTCTACAGACGCTATTTGGATGACATCTGTATCCTATGGACTGGCTCAGAGGAAGATTTGTCTCGATTTTTCAGTTACATTAATTCAACCACGAACTTCCTGCAATTTACATATACTGCCGATTTACATGAACTTCATTATTTAGATGTCACCTTGTATAAGGACTACACTCAAAAAACTTTTCACTCCAGACTACACCGCAAATCTACTTTTTCCAATTCCTTTCTACACTTCGAGAGTGCACATCCCTTATATCAAAAAAGAGGAATTATGAAGGGACAGCTCATTAGAGCAAGTAGAATATGTAGCACACAGAATGATTTTGAATCGGAAGTGGAGTTCTTACAGACCTTGTTCTTGGAAAGAGGTTACCCCCTGGAATTATTTACAACCTTAGCTGCAGAAGTAAATTCCTCAAGACACTCTCTATACACACCGATACTAGGAAGAGGACTGGAACCCCCGCCCAATATCCCTTCAAATACAGAAGTTTCCCATACAAACAGTTTTGCATATACTTATTCATCTAATTCTCAAGAAATGGAAAAAAACATCTTGCATCATTGGCCAGTTTTGGCCCTTTTTGAAGAACTAAAGGACTACATACCATCCAAACCCAGTTTTGTCCGAAAAAGAGGGGCCAACTTGAAAGAAATATTTGAAAAAAAGCAACAAACTAAGAAGAGAGTCAAACAACCCAGGTTGGGCACATTTAAATGTGGCACTTGTGCACAATGCCACGCCATATTGAAAGAAACATCTCCCTACATTCCATCAAGAAATTATAAAGTACATCCAACAGGCTTTTACACGTGTGGCACTAGAGGGGTGGTTTACTTGGGTGTATGCACTACCTGTCAAAGCTTCTATGTGGGTAAAACTGAGAGGGAATTAAGAAAACGAATCTATGAACACCTTTACGACATGGCTAAAAAGAAAGAGACGAATGCTTTTTTCAAACATTCCCTCTCTTGCCCAGAGTTTAAAATTCAGTTTCTAGTTCTTGAACAAGTTGAACCAGATGCAAGGGGTGGTGATTGGGAATCTACCCTATGTTATCGTGAACTACAATGGCAGTTGAGATTGGATGCAGGGAAACCGCCTGGCCTCAATGGGACAATCAGCATCAAACCAGTTTTGAAGCTAAGAAGAGCTAGGTTATAGTTTTGTTGCTGAAATTTCTTTACATAACAATATATCCATATACTAAACCAAACCACATGGGTAATTATTGTTTTGTATTTTTAATTCCTCACCATCTCTACCACTAAATTTATATCTATGTCACCGATCAATGTCTATTATTAATTAATTCAACTTAATATCATAGTTTCCTCCAATAATATATAATTATTTGTGAGTTACCCAGTACACTCAATATAAGTGCCATTGAATTTTAAAGTTTAATTTGAATTTTTAACTCCCTATTTTTAAATTCTTATTAGTGAAGTTTTGTGTTTAAAACTGGATTCATATACTTATATATATATATACATGTTTTATTTTTGATAGTTGATGTTCAATGAAATTAATTCTTAGTTTATACCTTTAATTCACTGAAGCACTTTAATAACAAGTTTTTCCAATTAAGACCATAATTACCAGGATATATATGGAACACTGGAACATGGAATTTTTGTAATACTTGATAAAGCTCAGGACTGCCTGAGCGAAAGCGCTTGTGTGATTTTGTGATTTGTGCCACTTTTAATCAGAGAACTTTGTCATTAAAACTATTTTAGTTTGTAATCGAGAATTGCTTCCTTCTTCCATGGTCGTGGATTAATTCTTCTTTGGTTACTGTTCTTCTGGTTTTTGTTGTTACTACCTGTCCATACGTACTTGTAGAGCTGATGATCCTGAAAAACAAATGAGCAAAATTAGCTTCCAGGCTGCAGTTAACCACTCAACATACTCTGGCAGTGCCATGATCCCCCCTCCTCCAAACAAAAAAAAAAAAAAAAAAAAAAAAAAGAAAAAGAAAAACTTTGTGAAACTTCCCCTAGACTGTAATCCCTTAATATTTGGTAATCCCTTAATAAAATGTAAAGACATCCAGTGTCAGCTTTTTTATGATGATCCCTCGTCAAGCTGGCATAGTAGGTTCTGGGTGTCAAGTTGCTACGGTATTCCAGAATGTTGACATAACACATATGCACTTCACAAATAACATGGCTGTCCTTATCCCCATTTCTGTGTGTGGAAAATCAGTTACCATTTAAGAATAAAAATTACGACCCCCCCCCCCTCAAAGGACAGCTAGATTTCCTCCTAAAACTAGTTATATCCTTAATATTAATTGGCTTCCTGTCCTATCCATGATAACAACTGAGGATTCATGGGCCTTGAAACAAGTGCCGGGTACCCCTCTCTCACTGCTTACCACTTAAGGAGAACATCATCTCATAAACCTGCTGACTAGTATAAAGCCATGCGACAGCCTTGATCACAAAGGAGTAAAGCCTCAAAATTAAATTCTAAATATTGTGCCCTTTAACCCTTCTCCACTCATTTATTTATTTATTTTACATTTGTTGACCGAGAGATTCCAACTGGATTACAAGTCCATTTTCAGTGGAGGCCCGGGGAGAAAAGCTCCAAGAGAATAATTTTTTACAAAACATAGTTTTAAGGACAGACTTTTGACATACAATTTCCATAGAAGAGACTTTGACATACATATTAACTAACAGATAGGATACATTCATTCTCTACAATATAATATTACATTTTAGAAGATATTCCTAAGTTTAGGATTCCTGTGATAGATTTACTATCAGAGTAAAAGCAGAGAGACGTAGAATAAGGATCCGAGAGAGCAGATGATGCTCACTATAGTTGAGAAGGATAACAAATTGATTTACTATATGTCTTCACCTGGTTTTAGTTGAGAAGGATAACAAATTGATTTACTATATGTCTTTGCCTGGTTTTAGCTGAGAAGGATAACAAATTGATTTACTATATGTCTTCTCCTGGTTTTAGTTGCTTATGAAAAGCACACCATTGCTGGGGTAGTTTTCCCTAACTCCTGGAAAGATGGGATGAGCAGTAGATTAACAGTCCTAAGTGGGTACAGTACTATGATTGGTTGGCTTAGCAGAGTTACTTAAGTTGGGTGAAGTAGTCTAATGACACATTAGCCAGGGGGATACAGGAGCACAGTTGATTATTCAAAAAGTGAGTTTTAACAAGTTTCTTGAACCATGATGGGTATTTGTTGTCAGTTATGTGGGCAGGAAGGGAGTTTCAGATTTTTGCTATACAGTGGCTGTAGACAGACTTACCAGCTTCATTTTTATATTTGGTTACTTTGAGGAGGTTTTGTCTGCTAGACCTCAAGGGCCTGGCGGTTGTATAGGGTTGCAAAAGATTTTGTAGGGCTGGGGTGTTTTCAGAGTTATCTATTATTTTGTGGGCTAGTGATAGTTAATTGAGTTGAAGTAGTAGTGGTAGTTCCAGCCAATTGAAATTTTTTTAGGCATTCACAGTGATGTGTTCTGATGGGAAAGGTTGTAGCGAATTTGGCTATCTTATTATAACAACTATCAAGTTTGCGTAGGTCAGATTTGTGGAGATTTGTAAGCACGAGGAGGCATAAAGTTGGGTGGATAGTAGGTGAGTCCTCACTATTGTAGTTTTGGAGTGGTCAGTGAGGATTTTTTTATTGCTATACAGTAGGCCAAGTTTTTATGTACTTTTTTATAGTTATAGAAATATATAGGTCAAATCTAAGGTGATTATCTATTTCAACCCCTAAGAGTTTGGTATGATTTGTGGGGGTGATTGTGGTCTTGTTAAAGGAGGAGATGAAGAACGAATCAGTGGCAGGTGTGGCTCTGTGGGAGCTAAAGAGTACTAGCTTTGTTTTACTTGGGATGAGAATGAGCCTTTGGTTTGTAATCCAAGTTTCTACTAGGGAAAAGCATTCTTGTGTTAGGCAGTGAAGGATGTGAATTGATTTGGCTGCGCATATTATGGTGGTATCATATGCATATTGCACTATTGAGGCTTTAGGAATACTGTTTGGGAGCTGATTGGTGAAGTGGCCCCAAGATGAAGCCTTGGGTTACTCCTAGGGATACTGGTAGGGAGGGGGAGAGTTGGTTTTGTCACATAACAGTTTGTTTCCTTCCCTCTAGGTAGTTTTTAAACCAGGAGATGGCAGGGGTGTTAAGGTTTAGAGTTGCTAGTGAAAGAAGGAGTTTATTGTGGTTAAGTATATCAAATGCTTTGGACAAGTCAAGGAAGGTGGCAAATACAAGGAGTCCATTGTTTCTGTGAGCATTGACAATGTTGGTGAATTCTGTTTGTGCGGTGGTGGTGCTATGGAAGGGTCTAAAGCCATGTTGTTGTGTTGCTATTAGATTATTTTCTAGGAGATATTTCATTAGTTGCTTGTGTATTACCCTCTCTAAAATTTTAGATAAATGGGGTAATATGGCTATAGGGCGGCAGTTATTGAGTTCCAGGGAGGTTCCCCCTTTATGTAGAGGGATGATATGTGATATTTTCCATAGTCTGGGTATTATACACTCGGAGATGGATCTGTTAATTAGGATGGAGACAGGATATGATATGGCTTCTGCAGCCAGGTGGAGGTATTCAGCGGGTAATTTATCTGTGGCTAGAGACGTTAGTTTGAGATTGCGGAATAGTTTTTCTATGGATTTGGTTGGTTCTGGGTGGAAGCTGAACTTGGGGCAATTGTTAGTTGAGGTGGGGGGATGGATTTGCAAGGGTGGGGATGTTGTCATAGGGTTGATTGTTTGCAAGGATCTGGATGGTTTCTGTAAAGTATTTATTAAATTGAGTGGGGATGTTTTCTTGGGTGTTATCTATTTTTGGGGATGGAGTAGCTGTTTTACCTGGTTGTAGAATAGAGTTAATTGCTGCCCAAAATTTTTGCAGGTTGTAACTGTGCTTATCCTGTAATTTTTGGTAGTAAGATGTTTTGTCTGTTTTGGTGAGTTTTTTGGCTTTGTTACGTAGTTTAACGTATATCTGTTTGTTCAATTAGGATTTACTGTTGAGGTAGTTGGTCCAGGCCTTGTTTCTTTTTTTGAGGAGTGATTTTGTGTCTAGGGTTAACCAGGGGGCATATTTAGTTTTAATTTTTGTTGTTTTGGAGGGAGCATGATGGTTAAGGGTGTTTAAGAAGGTAGTATTGAAATATAGTACAGCTTCATCAAGAGGTAGGTTTTGTAGGGGGGGTCCAGCTGCACATTTTTAGGTCATTTATAAAGTTGGAGCAGTTAAAGTGTTTCTAATTAGGCATGTAGATATTTAGGTCAGTTGTGGTGATTTTGATCTGAGTAGGAATGTGGCTTGGTGGTCACTCAGGGTGTCTGGTAGACATCCTGCTAGGGATATCAGTGATGGGTGGGATACGAGTATCCAATCTAGAGTGGATTGGTGTTTGGTTCTCTTGTCTGTTCTTGAGGGGGAAGTGATGAGTTGGGTGAGGCCATGTAGGTTAATATGGGAGAGTGGGTTATGACTGGAACCGTTTTGTCAGTCTGTATTAAGGTGTCCTAATATTAATCTTTCCTGGGGGAGGGAGTTAGATATTCCTTCTATGAGTTTTTCTGTAATGAGGATATTGCTGCCTGGAGGGATGTAGCATCCTGTAATGTTGATGTGTTTACTATCATTAAGTTTTAGTTTTGTTAGATTGAGTTCAACTTTATCGAGGTCTGGGGTTATTATGTCTACTTTCTCAAGGATGAGGTGAGATTTATACACTATAGCAACAACCCCCCCCCTTTTTAACTATTCTATCACTACAAATTATATTGTAACCTGGTGGAGTGATTTCATTGCTGTGGTTGCCTGGTTTAAGCCAAGTATCTGTTAGTATGACTATCTCAGGTTGATAAAAGGAGAGTAGTGCATGAAGGTCTAGGACTTTGTTTAGTATACTTCTGACATTTAAATTTAAAATGAGGAGCGTGGATTTGTCTCGGTGGAGTAGGGTATCATTCCGGTTGTGGGTTGGGGCTCCGAGATTATGTGGGCCTGGGTTTGGGTGTATATCACTGCAGCTAATGAGTTGGGTTATGAGGTAAAACTAGAGTTTGAGTAGTTTGCTTAGGGTCTTAAAGTTCTTTATAGTTGTTTGGGACTGGTAGTGTGATGGCTGTAATCTATGTGCATAGAGGTGAATAAAGAAGGTTTGGTAGTGATGTGGGACTAGTTGAGTAAAAGGGTGTGTTGTAGTTATGTCAGTGGAAGTAGTTTTTCTTGGTATGTGGATAAAATTAAGTTGTTTCTGGCGGTTGGTGATAGAAGGTAGCAGTGGGAGGGTGGATATACCTAAGAGGTGTATGTATGTGGTTTTGGGTAGTTTGGGCATGGTTTGGTTCGGTTTGGTCATTAGAGAGAGGTCTGCTTGGGATGGGGTGGGTGTGCTGGATGATGAGAGGTGTTGTTTGTGATTGTAAGGCAGTTAGATGGAAGACTGTGCTTTACAGGATGTGGAATAGTGGAAGAGAAGGAAATGGGTACAGGGGTGGGGCAGATTCAGTGATTGGTGGTTAGCATGAGGGGAGTGGCTAAGTTTAGCTGAAATGTAGCACGAGTGGGTGTGGGTAGAAATAGGGGGCAGGGAAGGGAGCAGAGTGAGACCAAGCGCAGCTTACTTATTTCTTTTCTTTGTACACCAAATGTATCTTTTCAGTTGTTTCTGTTTACACCAAATGTATCTTTTTGGCTGTATTGTACTAGTTTAATTTCACTCCAAATGCATCTTTTTGGTTTTATTTTACTGATTTATTTTTACACCAAATTTATGGGCTATTTTTAAGCTATAGATTATCCCCTTGCAGAGATTAATTAAGAGCTGTAGGATATATTTTATGGACTATGTGCAGGGGAGCCAGATGAAATTACTGTGTGCAGGGTAGATTTATAGGTTAAAGAGGTAAGATCCTGGGGGAAAATCTAGCTAGGTTATATGATATGGAGGGAGCCTAGAGGTTCCTTTAGACCCAGGGCAGCATGAAACAGCACATAGGTAGAGTGCTAAGGTACTAGTACATGTTATGGTATTAACCTTATTCAAATTGCAGGTTGGACTTCAAAGACTTGTAGCAGGTAAAGTTTTTCAGGGTAACGTCCTTAAAGTCAGGACTATCTTATACTGGGGTAGTTTGAGGGGGACTACCTAGAAAGAAAACATTTATTATGAAAAAGACCTTATCAGCACTAATAACTAGCCACCAGTCAAGCAGGCATAACACTGTCACTGAAACTATGTAATATATGGCAATACAGGAGCTCCGTACAGCTACGAAGCACAGTATATGCTTTTTAGTTACATAAATGGTCAACAAACAGTTAAAATGTATCACTAGCTTTATAGACTACTCTTGCAATCAGAGTATGATGCAGGTAATAATTGTTAAGGTTTTCTACAGTGCTGTGTCCTTGTTTGATGTTAAACATTTAATCTAGATGCCGGACAACAGCTATCAAGTACGTTTTCCTTGTAAAAGCAGTCCTTAGGAGAACGGGTAGCTAGACAAGCTAAGAGCAGCCATATGGTAAGCAGCTCTGTTTACAGATTTTATCACAAGTAATGAGTTACTATTCCAAGTTTAGGAGTCTTAGTATAGTTTTAAAAACAAGCAGCTAATCAGGGTAAAAGCGGACATATAGTATGCAGTTCTGTTATCCGTTCTCACTACCACAGCGTAATTCTTAACAAATAGCCTTTGGTATGTTTACATTAGAAACATGTGCAATATGCACTTAAGTAAAGCAGTAGTAGGTGAAACAGTAGCATGCAGTACTCAATAAACAGATGTAGCCACAAAATGCAAGGAGAAAATTAACAATATTTATGACAATGATAACATGCACTTAAGTAAAGCAGTAGTAGTATGTAAAACAATAGCATGCAGTACACAGAAAAACAAACACAGTTCCAGCCACTATCACTATAACATAAGATAATAGTCAGTTTGGTAAATGTTAACACTGTCAAATACAGCAGTAAAAAAGGCAGTATAAAATATAGCACATTCATGCAACTACTTCTCCCCTTCAATCATATGCTTGCTATATATCTTCTGTCTTCTGTTTTTATTATTATTATATTTCTATAGTATGACTTATATGAATCTGTTTTCTTGGGCAGTAGTATAATTTCAACAGCCATTTTATTAATGAGTACCAAAAGCCACATCTGCCTGCCTGAAGTAACCTAATAAAACAACAGCAACCCATACCTGTGCTGCATGAACTGCTTGTGACAGGGCAACCACAAGTAGTGAAGGCAAGGGACAAAACACCATGAAGCATACACCATCAAATAACTTGGCAAAATGGCCCATCAGAAGCATAACCTGCAACTTGTAGTCAGAAATCTGGACATAATATATTAATGAGTGGACAAACTATGCCCACACTTTTTAGCCTTATGCTCAGGTTTATATTATAAGATCGATGTTTGAAAACATTGAACACCATATGGTCGATGTCTTCAAACATCAAACATCAACCTTATAAAAAGCCAAAAAAGAAAAAAGTACCCTAATGGGTTTAAGCAGGGGGGGGGGGCAAGCCACCCTGCACCTCCCACACCCCTCTACTTAAATATACTAACTCCGAGACTGCACTACATTGCAGTAAACAGAAATCTCCCCTTACGGAGATTTCCATTTACACACTCGAGATTCTGAGCGTTAGATATTATCGTGCCGACAATGTCAGATTCGACATTGTCGGCTTTCAAGAATATAATATAGACCCTTATGCTGAGTATGTGAAGGTCTGACATTGACAAAAATTTCAAAGAAATGTTTTCTGAAGACATGAAACTCAAAGCCTGACAACAGTCTTCGATCAGCTGTCAACAATTGCTAAATGAACCTTTATGGAAGAATGGATAAAATATAAGGCAGTCTCTGACCATACCTTGAAAACACAATATAACAAACTCAGCTTTCAGGACAGTTGAGGGGTTCTAAATAATTAAGGCAAAGCACCTACCTGAATAATCACTCTTCACCAACAACCTAGCCATTAGTATGTCTGAGTTCACATCAGAACTGGAAGGCACAGCCGACGTTGTGGCTTAAAACAAATTCACCGAAGCTCCATGACCTCAACTTACATGAGTACAACAGAACTTACAGGTAAGTTTTGCTTACAGAACAATTTTCAGACTCTAGGTATGATATTCATAATGTCATAAATGCATAAAGCAAACTTGCAAATAGTGATAATACATAAATAAGTAAAATTGTGTCCAAGTGGCACTGGTTTTACAAATTCTAATATGTGCAATGGTCTAGTACAGTCTTGCATATCTGAAAATGTGTAAACTGATAAGAAAAGAGTTTAGTTGTGAACAGAAATGTCCTGCCTAGATATAAGTGTTGGATCAAAGAAATAAGGGGCAGTCATGTAGCAGTGGAATGGATTATGTATATCTTCCCTCCTATAGAAACTCAAAATGAGACACATAAAGCAGAATATGATAGGACAATATGAGAAAAAGTTTCAGATCTGTCCCATTTCTCCATTAATTGGGGGGGGGGAATCTGCCCACCTGCACTCTATAATTAAATATCATTGCTTTAAATCATCACTACTAAGAAGAAAGGCCTGTTAATTCCCTGGTTTGAGTTGTTCAGCTAACAAAGCTGCAGTTTGTATTTGTAGCCTTTACAAAGCTGGACAGATCCTGTGCACCACACATTGCCTGAATATATTGATCTGTGCATTATCTCACCTTGGTGCAGATAAGGAACTTCTAATAACAAATGACCTTATCTTCTTGTCTTCTAGGATTCTTTAATGTGGCCACACACTCCTGTAATACAGAGGTCAGTCCATGTTTGGGTCTTAATAAGAAACCACCACTATTCCTGTGAACTCACATTATTCTCTCCACAAACCATTCCCATCCCCTGTTTTGCGAATTCCCACATTGCTGTGCTGATGTCTTTTTAACTATAACTTCTATTCCTAGCTTCCTTTTCCAGCCTCCTTTGATTCCATCTTCCCCAACCAACTTAGAACTCATCTTTTTGTAGTGTCCCTGCCTCCCTTTTGCTCAGCCTTAAATCCTGCAGACATGCTACATCACTTTTTCCTTAGCCAACACTTGCTGTTTTTCAATAGGTTTATTAATCCCCATCCATATTCCAAGAATCAAGTATTAACAGCTGTAGGCTCCTACACCTAACCACCTCTCCTCTGCAACTAGGCTCAAATATTCCCTGAACATGTGAAGCCCCAGTGGCCTAATGGAGTAGATGTTTTATATCATTGCAGTATTGCATTTCTTTATTTAATGATATTTGTTAACTACCAATGTAATACTTGTATCTGTCTTAATGTAATTGTAACTTCTCTATGGGCCTCCACTGAAAATGGACTTTTTGCTCAGTTGCACTATTCCACTTAGATGTAAATAAATAAATAAACATCGCCCCAAGTGACATTGAGTCTGTGCTGCTATAAATCTTCACTTTGGTTAGAGAGCTCTGTCCTAGTAGACATCTGGGACAGTCCTCTTTCCTCAATATATCTTCCAAAGTCTATCAATTTATTTCTATATATACCCGCCACAGTTTAATGCGTACAACTCATACTCCATATCTTTCAAATATAAGTAGACAGTGCAGGTATTTCTCTTTCTTCTATATTTTTTCTTTCCTCACAATCTTCTTAGGTCACTTTATAACTTAAGAGGTTAAAATCTTCGAATCCCTCCCTCTAACTGCTAATACACATACAAAAAATTTTAACAAGTTATATAAAGTCAGTAAACCTCCTTAATATATTAGTAATAATTCAGATAGTAGACATATTAGTGCATTGCATATACTTCAACACTACTGTATCATTTACTATTTTGCATTCATCTGCCCCTCTGTTCCAGTGCTGTCAAGAAGAACATTTGGTGCTTTATAGGAAACAGTGATTCCTACTGTATATATAAAACAAGTACTCCAGTTTCTTCTCAGTTACTAAAACATGCTATAGCCAGATTAGTGACTATCAATTGGCCATATGTGTGTGTGTGTGTGTGTGTGTGTGTGTGTGTGTGTGTGTGTGTGTGTGTGTGTGTGTGTTTGTGTGTGTGTGTGTGTGTGTGTGTGTGTGTGTGTGTGTGTGTGTGCGTGTGTGTATGGTATGTGTGATATTGAAGAAAGGCCTGACAGTTTATTTCCATTCCTTGTTTGTGTATTAAATTACAAATGTGGCTGACTGTTCATAGGGTTGCTGTAGGAGTCAAATGTGATTTCACTACATTGGATGGCTAGAATTTCACCATAATTTGCCTTTCTTGACAAGGTTAATCATTTTTCTCACAAACATATGAAAAACAATTGATCTAATACTTGATTTTTATTGCTCTGGTAAACTCCTTACTCATGCATAATGATTAAATTATCTCATTTTGGAGTATCTATTAAATATATCTTTTTTTCTGAATGATAGTTCAAATTCTTTCCACGTATTTATTATTTTTGCTTTTTTTCAGTTCTTTCCAAATCTCATTCTCAGTATTTCTTCTTTCTTTGAAAAATATACTTCTGCAGTCTACAATGCTTCAGTGTTCCTTCAACCTTTCTCCTTATTTACCCTAAGTCTTGCTTTCATCATTTTATCCTTTAGGTATTTTAGGTATTATCTCAATGCATTATATTCATTCACTGTGGAGCTTTTCTCCCCGGGCCTCCGCTGAAAATGGACATGTATCCAGTCGGACTTTCCCGGTCAACAAATGTGAAATAAATAAAATAAAAATAAATCCTACAATTTCCAAATTGCCTCCCTTGTCCAAATTCTATTATTTTTCCAATTGTAACATCACCTGTGCAAGGAGTACCAGTGGCCATTTTGCTGATTTACTTAAGTTCTAGTTCCATCAACAGCTATTTTTGCTTTACTGCTTGAAAAACTCAATTTATTACTATAGCTAACAGGAACCAAGCAGACAACCTTGTTTAATTCTGAATCACATTATTTTCACTCTCTCCTAAATATCAATTTACAAGTTGAATCATGACAGAATATTGCAGCCTGTTATTTATATTTACTTGAAAATTCTATTGAATGTGTATTTTTAATAACCTCCACAGGAACTCATGCACTACAGTATCAAAGTCTAGTTATTTATTTATTTATTTACATTTGTCACTATTGAAAGATCTTCATCCCTCCCCGAACCATTTATTGAGTGTACTGTTTATCTTATAATAAACAATTTGTTTGTCTCTCTCTCTCTCTCTCTCTCACTGTCTGTGTTTATCAGTTTCTCTAAAACGCAGACATAACCTTATATGGAATAATTTCAATACAATTTTGTAGTCATTTTGACATAGTGCTTTTGGCTTTTAGATTTCTATTGTCTATTTTACTACCCTTTTTTGTTTGTGAAGTCATTATTCCTTTTTATACACCTCATGGAACACATTCAACAATATATTTTTCTTTGTATCTGCCATTTTGTTATAAAATAATTATATCCTATACCCTCTAATACAGGTGTCAGAATTTGTTTTACCATTTTAAAGACATCATTCACTTTGTTTATAGTAATTTTTAAATTTGTATGTTTTTTTACTCCGTACATTTGATCCTTTGTTAGTGTATGTATCTCCTTTTCTTTTTTTTTTTTTTTGCTGAATCCTTGGATGTTAGCATATGGCTTTACCATGTATTTTGATTCTGCCTGCATTCATCCCAGTCCGTTCCTTGTTCATGAGTTCATAGGTGGAGTGATGTAAACAAGACAAACAACCTAGCCAAAAGAGTACTTTCCTACTTATAACTCTCAGGGAAATTTGTGACTACCCATCCAAGGCTGAGTTTTATTTTGAAGGTTGCTTATATATTGTTTTGTTTGACATATAAGAAAAACTTATTCTAAAGGTGAGAAATTCATTTGGTTATAAACTTACTCCACTTTTGCATCTTATTTACCTGCTGATATTGGTCAAGGTCATTGGTATAGGTTTTGAAGAAGTCACTTGTTCTGCAAAGGAAAGGGAATTTGAATAGACTTTGTTCTTTTCATGGTGTAAATTGCAAGGTTAAGATCTCCCTAGAAGAGCTGGCAAGAGGTAAAGTACAAGCAGAGGCCTACTAGACTGAAGTTAAATGAGTGACTTAAGTCCCATCTTTTAAATTAGGAGTTTCCATTGATCTCTCAATATGAGAAATATACTTTAGCGGATACATACTGATGGGAGCACTAATGAAAAATGAATGTAAGGGATTAGAACTTAATTGAATCTAGGCGATCTGCCATTGGAAATCAACTGGCTCAGACAGAAAGATTTCTCTTTGCCTGATACCATATTCAGCTTCATCGTCTGATGTCTTGCAGAGGTGCTCCATTATTTTGTCTAGTTAAATTGGATATCTCATTAAAAGAAAAGGGTCCTAAATATTGCTGCACTCATCCTATAAGTCAGCACAAGGTTTCTGTTTTAGTTTAACATGCAAAGCATGAGCTCAACCTACATAATTTGCCAATTTCTGATGTTCTCACATAAACCCTCTACTTTAACTCTTTTTTTCCTGACTTCCAAAGTCAGTTACCTCTCCATTTAGCCCATCCCACTTCTTGCTCCTCCACTAGTTTCTTGAGTTTCCATTTGCATCTGTTCTTAGTGTTTCTTCCTACGTCTGGGGACCCCTTTGGATGACTAGTAGTATTTTAAGGGGGGATGTTTCAGCCAACTCCTCTCGGGACATGATTATATGCAGTGACCCCACTCCTCCTGCTTTCCATTTAAATGGCTATGTCACTCTCGGAGACTTTTGGTAGGCTATTGTTCAATTCAGGTTCAAATGTTCTCACTCATCTATGAAAACAAGACATATGTTTAACTATTTCATCCTAGCATAAAAGCAAGATGTTTACATAGATATCACCACCATCTGTATGATCTGAATTCTGTAAGCAATTCTGAAGTAAGAGAATTTAAAGACATCCTTAATGGGGTAGTTAGGTAAGGGGTGTAGGACAATCAGAGGAAGTGCTACAAGTTCTTTCTGTAGGGCTAGCTTTTGTGGCCTCTGATGATAATTTTGCACTTCTTACCACACCGTAGATTTCTTGCAACTTTAAAGAGCTTCCTTTCCACATTTCTTTTCAAAATTTTATGTTATTCCAAGATAGTGGTGACTGAAATTTCATTATCAAATGGTATGCTAGCCTGGAAATATACATTCTGCACTCATCCTCAGACTTTTTCCAGCTGCTGTGACATGACCTTCTCTACATGTTACCGGTCATTCTATTCTTCTGCCAGCCTTTAAGAATACCTTACTTCTTTCCTGCTATCCTCACCACTATTACTTATCACAGTCAAATAGCACTTTCTGTCCAATATGTTGCATTACAACCTGTGTTTGCTTTAGATAATGGCTGAAAACTATTTCATATGAGCTCAAGGTAGTGATCACCTAGGGCAAAGGCTAGTTTCCTGCTTTGTACTTTCTAATAATCTCTACTCAGCCTAACTTAGCACACGATATTTACCTTGCCATGACATCATTTCAGCTTCACAGAAGCTGTAAGAGGAACTTCTCAGCATTCAGTGCTTTTGTATTCCAGAACCCTGACTACTTCCTCTATTCTACTCTGTTGTATTCCCTTTTCCTGTGTTCCTTTGAGTCATTGGAAAAATGGATTATGCTTTATTTAATTTTTCAACATTGACTTGAAAAACTATAAAACTCAAAAAAGTTTTTTTTTTTTTTTTTTACGGGGATTGTAAGCCCCTCAGCAACCTCTATATGGGTGGCTTGACCACCCATACACCTTTAACGTATATATACAAAATTATCCACAGTTCTACTATGGGAGAAAATCTTACTGGAGTGTACCATGTATGAACACAATATAAATTGATGTGGTTTTGATAAACCAAACTAAAAAAAAAATCAGTCAAAAGTCACTTGCACTCCAATTCCCCAAAGAACTTTATTTTAATCCACCTCTGTTAACATTTTTGGCATGTAAAATGACACACATCCATTTTCACTAAAATGATCAAACCTTTTGTTCAAGTAACAGATACAGAACAGTTAATGACTATATATTTTTTTGAGATCCATATTTTAATCTGATCTTCCTTACATAACTACTTTGACTGATGTGAGTTGTAGGATCATATTACTGGGCTGACACCCCAGTACTTGCTTATGCTGGGTCTACCAGCTTGCCTTTCCTGACTCCCCAAGCTCACCACATCTGAACATCTGTCCTTGGGGGTCTTTTTGCTTTGCTGCATACCCGTTCCCCCTCCCCTTGCAGACCCAATCTTATAGTCTCCATTGGGTGTGCAATGGGGACATGTGGTGTATTGCCCCACCTCCACAGCAGCTCAGCCAAGTCTCCACTCTAAATCCCTTACGGGCATGCCTACCAGTGCACCAAACACAGTCTCCACTAGGGATCACCACAGCAAACATTAATTTGAATTGCCCACCTACCACAAGATGGTAATGCCTCGTCCCTCCCTTCCTTTCCAACAGTCACCCAAGGCACTAATCAAATCCAGGTTGCCTGGGTTATAGTAAGGGTTTTATCCCTCTATGCCGCCAGAGTGGCCTGCATCACTGACTTGTCTGTTATGTTGTGCTTATGCCTTGGGATATGTCTTAGTTTAAGTGGCTTGGCCACAAGGCAAAAAAAAAAAAAAGAATTCTGCTGCTTTCCTATATAATCCTTTCCTATATATTAGCTTATGCATTACTTTTTATGAAAGTGTCTAATTTAACTCAGTACTGCACTACTTCTTCCTTTCACTCTCTCCTACAGAGAAACCTCCTGCTAGATATTTCACAGCAGTACAACAACTTACAGCAGTCTGGTTTTATAAGAAATAGCACTTTGTCACAAATGAGGCTGCCTGCTTTCTTTTGCTAGACAGCTGCTGTTGAAGTGGTCTGTGAAGTACACATGGTGCAACTGGGATACTTCCCTAATTTACATAGTAGTGGCAGTACCACTACACACACACACACACACACACACACACACACACACACACACACACGCACGCGCACACACACACACACACACACACACACACACACACACGCACGCACGCACACACACACACACACACACACACACACACACACACACACACACACACACACACACACTTTGTAACTAACTTTCACAGCATTACAGTTGCAAATTATTCCTGACAGATACATGTGAAAGAAAATAATCAAATTTAAATTTGTAACTTCATTTCATGATTTCTGTGCAATAGTACATGTTCACCTCTATTAAAAACTGCACATGAACAACAACATAATTTTTGAATACTACATTTTCCCCATATTGTCTGAAGTATGTTACACAGATTAACATTTTTTCATGCTAGTCCTTCACCTGTGCTTACTTGTGTTGATTTCACCTTCAGTCTTTCCTGCACAAATATTTCCAGTTACAAAATACAGTTTACAGCATCACTGGCATTGAGGCTTATGATTTATTTTATTTATATTTATTTATTTATTTATTTATTTATTGCAGTTGGTTTACCAGGATAGTCCATTGGGCCTCGAAGAACCCGTTTTCAATGGAGTCCTGGGGAGAAAAGCTCCAGAACAGAAATAAATCTACATTAACATTGACAATAGTTTCTAGGTACATCATTGTAAAAGAGAATAAGCAAAATATAAATGTTCGTTAAAATTGATAGTAACAGCCTTGATACATGCTATAGAAGCAACAAACACAAACAAAAGCAGATTAATGAGCAAACATAGAAGATGGTAAGAAAGGGCATATAGTAGAGTTGGTTATATAGTAGAGTATGATTATGAGGGGTGGGTGCATGAGCACTCCCATAGAGATGCTAGGTGTGAGAAAAGAGATTTCTTGAAGGTAGAGTGGTTAGTGGTAATGCGGATGTTAGGTGGTAGAGAGTTCCAGAGGCGAGCGAGGCTGAAGGAAAGAAGGTTTTGCCTGGGGATGAGTGGGTTTGTGAACTTCTAGTAGATTTTGATTATTAGACCTTAGAACTCTGTTTGGTAGGTGCATTTTAAGGGCAGAAGAAAGGGAGGGACAGTTGGAGGGGTTTAGAATCAGTTTGTGGGCTAGAGTTAGTTGAGTGTAAGTGAGATAGTTGGGAAGTTCTAGCCATTTTAGTTTATGGAGGGAGATACAGTGGTGAGTGGAAGACCTATGAGAGGTGGCGAATTTAGCTATTTTGTTATAGCATGAGGAGAGCTGTTTTTTTAATGAGGACTGAAGATTTGTAAGTAGAGGGGCACCATAGAGGAGGGAGGGGATAAGAAAGGAAGTAGCTAGAGTGGTTTTAGTGGTGGATGTAAGATAAGCATTTTGTCTATACAGCATGCCAAGTTTTTGATGTGTTTTTTTGATGTTTTTTTGTAGGTGGGAATTAAATTTTAGTTTGTTGTTGATCTGGACCCCAAGTAGTTTGGTGTCTGACACTATTTCCAGAGGTAAGTTATTTTGACTGGTAACTAAGAATGAGTTAATGTTGGGGGGGTGAGTTTAGAGGGAGTAAATAACATTAATTTGGTCTTAGTGGCATTGAGAGCTAGATGATTGTTTAGCATCCATTTCTCTGTCAAAGAGAAGGCATCTTGAGTAAGTTTTTGTAATGTAGGGATAGAAGAGGCAGAGCAGATGATAGTAGAATCATCAGCATATTGGATGATGCTTGAGAAGGGGATAGATTTGTAGAAGTCATTGATAAAGATATTGAAGAGTAGAGGACCCAGTATGGAGCCTTGTGGAACTCCAGTAGGGGTAGTTAGGTAAGGGGAAGTTGCTTTTTTCCATTTAACAGCTTGATTTCTGTTTGATAGATAGCTAGAGAACCAGTTCAAAGAGGAGGTAGAGAGGTAGAGTTTGGAGAGTTTTGTTAGGAGCAGACTGTGAGAGATAGTGTCAAGGCTTTAGAAAGATCGAGGAGTAAGGTAGAAACAATTTGACCTGAGTCACGGGCTTTGTTGACGATTTCAAGAAAGGAGAGAAGGGCAGTCATGGTGCTGTGATTAGGTCTGAAACCGTGTTGTGTGGGGGTGATAAGTTTGTTGTCTAGGAGATGAGGAAGGAGTTGGAGTTGTACACATTTTTCGAGAATTTTTGAAATGGGGGACAGGATGGCTATGGGGCGGAAGTTATTAATGTTGTTATTGTTACCACCTTTGTGTAATGGTATGATAAATGCTTGTTTCCAAATTTGGGGAATTGTGCCTTCTTGTAGGGAGCGATTAATTAAGATGCTAATGGGATAGGCAAGGCTTTCAGCAGCAATACTGAGAAAGTAAGATGGGATGTTATCAGGAGCATTGGTACATGGTTTCAATTTCTGAAGGAATTTCTTAATGGTAGCAGTAGGAATGGGATTTAAGGTGAAGAGAGTGCAGTCAGGGAGTGTTGAGTTCTGGGGTGGTAAAGATGAGGGTGAAATTTGTGTAGGATAGGGGATAGTGGGATTAGGTGGTGAGTAAGGAGTGGATGGAGAGATAATGGGGGTAGGTGAAGGGGTGTTAGGTGTTGGGGAGGAGATAGAGAAAGAGGAGGTAAGTTTAGAAATAGAGTCAATGAAGAAGGAATTGAATTGGGTGGCTAAGTCTAGGTCTGAAGCATTTGGGTCTGGGGTGGGAGTATCTGGTTTGCTGGAGTGGAGGAGAGAGGAGATTCCTTTCCAGAATTTTTGAGGGTTGTTTTTGTTATGGTTTTGGAGTGTAGAGTAATAGTCTCGTCTATCACAGGAGATAAGTTTCTTAACTTTATTGCGAAGCATTTTGTATTCGTTAAGGAGTGGGGTTGCCTTATGTTTTTGGAAGCGTGCCCAAGCTTTATCTCTTTGCCTCATGGTAGAAAGAGTAGTTTTTGATAGCCAAGGTGCTGATTTAGCTTTTATTCTCTTGGTCCGTAGGGGAGCTTGGGAGTCAAGTACTTTTAAGAATGTTGAGTTAAAGTATGAGACAGCATTGTCTAGAGGTAGTGTTTTTAGACAGGTCCAATTTACTGCTTTAAGTGAGTTAGAAAAGGTTATTGGGTTGAATTTTTTTTGGTCACGGATAGTAATGATGTTGTGGGTTTGTTGAAGGATAGTGGGAGATCGGTGGGTAAAGGTGGGTAGGTGGTCACCTAGTGGGTCAGGAAGGATACCACTGTTGGTGAAATAGTGGGGATGAGAGACTAGAATCCAATCCAATATACTCCCATTTGAGGGGTTATTGGCTGGGTAGGTGGGCAAGTTGATTAGTTGTGAGAAATTGTAGAGGTTGATATTGTTGGTGTTTGCAGGAGCCTGGATAGAGGCCCAGTTAATGTTTACATCTCCAAGGATTATGGTTTCATTTCTAATGTTACTGGAGAGCCAAGAGAGTATAAGTTCAAGTGTTGAGATGTTATCCCCTGGGGGGATATACAGGGAAGCTATACATATGTGTTTATAATTATTGATTTGCAGAAGAGTGAGGAGTAGTTCAGCATTGTTAAATTGTGGGATAGGTTTGTTGTAGGGAGAAACTACTAGGGAGGAGGAATATATAAGTGCTACTCCTCCGCCCTTTCTAAAAGGTCTATCCTTTCTTATGATGGAGTAGTTAGGGGGAGATATTTCTGAGTCCTTAATATGAGCTTTTAGCCAAGTTTCAGAAATAGTCAAGATGTCAGGTTTATTATGTGTAAGCCAAGCATGAAGGTTTGGGACTTTGTTAACGATGCTTTGGGTTTAAGGAAGTGAATAATAAGGATTTAGTTGTGGTGGTTATAGTGGAAGGGCCTGGGTTGGGATGGATATCACCTGATATGAGAGTACTAGTCAGGTGTGATATATAACTGTTTAAGTGAATAGATAACAGTGTGGTGAGATTGGGGTTAGTTATGAGATAGTGGACTTTACTAGTGGTTATGGGAATGGAAATTGTGTGATGGGAGATAAGTTTGTAACGATAAAGAAGGAGGTTGTCTGAGGGGTATAAGTAGGGGGAAATAAGAGAGTATGATTGTAATGGGGGTAAGTTGTGGTGATTAGTTATGTGAAAGGATTGGAGGGTGAAGGAAGTAGTGGGCTGGGAGAGATGGTGGAGATAGGATAAGGAGAGGAGAAGTAGTAGTGGAAGGGAGATGTAGGAGTATTTAGGAGGCATGTTGTAGAAGAGTAACAGTAGACAGTAATGGAGAATTGTTGTACGGTAAATAGCAGGTAGTTATGTATAGAGGAAGTAAAGTTATGTTAGAAGTGTAGGAGAGTAGTATTAGTTAGAGAGGGGTGTGGTCAGGAAGAGGGAAGGAGTAGGATTGGTTAACAAGTTGAAAGTGGGGAGTAGAGTGTCAGTTGGTTTTGGTGGGGAAAAAGGAAGGTGTGGTGGGAGGTATGGATACTGATAGGAGTAGAATGGGAGTGGGAGTGTCTGTTAGAGGGATAAATGTAGACGTGCCGGGGGCGGGTGGGAATTGGGGGCAGGGTAGGGGAGCGGAGTGAGCCCGCAGGGCGAACGGAGCGGGTAGAGCCCAAGAGCAGAAGAGGAGCGAGAGACTATCAGAGAAACAGTATTATTAAGTGTAAGTTATACAAAGTAAGAGGAGAGGGTCTGGACAAGGTGTGAGCAGTGGGCTGAAGGTAATAGGTGAAGAGTGAGGGACAGAGATGTGGAAATTGTGAGACAAGGAGAGAGTTTTCAGGTTTACTTCTTGATTAGCAATCAACAGTGGATAATTGTAGGTGCCATGATATAATACAAGCAAAAAGTGTGGTAGTCCAAAGTGTATGACAGCTTTAAAAACTGTTAGATCATTCATGTAGGTACCATGATATAATACAAACAAAACGTGTGGTAGTCCAAAGTGTTTGACAGCTTTAAAAGCTGTTACATCATTCATGTCGCCAAGACAGCAGCAGCCTGAAGGAAAGTGAATATCTAATCAAGCTGTTGCTATAGATATATATATATATATATATATATATATATATATATATATATATATATATATATCAATTTGAACTTGGCTACTTGCATATTCAGAAAATTGATAGCATGAATACCTGCTATAGGACCAGAAGCTATATTGCAATATAAAGAGAAGCGGTTATTGTGATCGATATCCCTCACAGATCTCCTGTCTATGGAATAAACTTATCTCTACATCAAACAAAGCAGCTCTTTAATTCTCTTCAAAAGAAAACTTTGATGCATGGATGGAGATCTGTAGATTCACTTTTAGTATTTGCAATCTGTCCCTTACGATGCAGGAACAAATACTGGTAACTGCTTTGGATATGTTGCTATTGGTGCACTGGGACATTTGCCTGATATCTATCTATGAATGAGCTGCTTTACTGCTTTAAAAGTTGTTATACATTTTCCTTTGACACATTTCTATTGTTTGCTCATAAACAGCACTACAGCTTTCCAGTTATCAGAAGGTTTCCACTACTGTTGTATAGTGGCAGTGCAAACCTCGTACGAGTCTCACTGTGACAAAGTTATTTTGTTATTGATTTCAGAATTCTTGCGGTATTCAGCAGTATTTAGCAAGCAAAACATTATACTTATATGCATTTTATTTAGCTCTGCTGATTTATTTATTTATTTATTTAACAAGTAGGCGACTTGGACAGTTGAGGGTCCCTTGCCAGTTACAACCTAGCTACAGTGAATGAAAACATCAATGTGGTACAACATTGTGCAACTATGTCTATTTCACAATCTATCTGTCTGTCTATATACCTATACATTATCTATCTATCTATCTATCTATCTATCTATCTATCTATCTATCTATCTATCTATCTTATGTCTATCTATCTATCTATGTCTGTCTGTCTGTCTATCTATCTATCTATCTATCTATCTATCTATCTATCTATCTATCTATCTATCTATCTATCTATCTATCCCTCTATCTATCTATCCATCTATCTATGTCTATTTATCTATCTATGTCTGTCTGTCTGTCTGTCTGTCTGTCTATCTATCCATCTAGCTATCTATCTATCTCTATTTGCCTATCTCCCTGTGTATCTCTTTTTGAGCCATTGACAAAAGCCACATTTTCTTAAAAAATTACTTGGATCATTAAAAAAAAATCAGTGATTTGTTTAAATCAGACAATACCCATGTAAGAGTGACTGGAACTGAAATGTAAATAATTCTAAATTTTTCAGGTTAGTGTCCTCATATAATACTGTAGTATTATCCCACTGGTGCCTTAATGCATGCTATATTTGTTAGTGTGGCTAATTTTCAATTCGGTTTCCTTTCAAAGCTGATTTCACAGTCATATTTCTGAAAAACTATGTCATATAAAGTGGCTCAGCAATTCAATTTCAAAATCACAGCTTCAGAATCCAGAACTCACTCCTGGTCACCATCTTTGTTGTTTTCTCTCAATATTCCACTTTGTTCCTACTTAACAAATGTCAAATAAATAAATAAATTATCAAAAATATACTGATGGGTTATCAACGCCAGCCCTTGGAAATATATTCCATTTTAACCTAACCCTCATGGCCCAGGCTATAGATGTAAAGGCTTTGACAATGACGGCTTTACTTACACAACTGGCAAATTTATTAAAAGGCATTAAAAGATGGCCCATATTAAAATAACCTAATGACTGCACGTTTAATCACATGCTTATTTTTTAAACTGTATTAGGATATCAAGGTTAAGTAACAGATACATGTAATGATCCCACACTGCAATTTTCTTACTTTATTTACACTGCTACACTTTCTTTCTTTCTTTCTTTTTCTTGTTTTCTTTCTTTTCTTTTTCTATTCTTTTTGTGTGGGGTGTGTAATTCAAGCATAGATGATTGAGACAATTATAAAATCTTGAGCTGTGTATTAGGTTTATAGGCAAAATACCAACATTTTTTGTGTCTGTATGTCCTTAGTGTGAAACAGTATTATTTCTCAAAGGTATTGCAGGCTGTTAACAAGGACAGTCATTGCAAATGCAATGACTCTTTCACTGGGTTTTAGGATGCGCAGTCAGCAGTGTCAAGGATGTCTTAAGGGATCATTCTGAAATACCTTGCATGCATTGTAAGCAGTTCTTTTTGGATGTTCAGAAAGCCAGTGGCAATTGTCCTCAGTAGAGCCATTTATATTCCTTAAATTGTATAGCTTTTCAATGCATAAGCCCAACTTTGGCCTGCATTACTTGCATACATCTTTTGTTTCATGCATCGTAAAAGACTTGCACTATGTGCTTTCACACATTAAGGTTCATTAATAGCCAGGGCAATGTGCAAGAAGTTTAAAACAGTTGTCCAGTGCAGTCTTACCATGCTTCCAGGACTTTTATATGTGCTTCTTATCATGACCAAATGAAACTATTACACTGGTGCGATAGTCATAACTTGGAGGGGTGCTGGAAACAAATTTTTGCACATGTCTATGCACTCATTCATGGTCACTTGACTAGACTTTTTTATTATGTTAGTCTTAAAACATTTCTTAAAAATAAAAATAGACTCATTATCATTATATGTCTCTCTCCGGCACATAAGTACATGTATCACAGAAGCCCCTATCACCAATATTATCAATATATCCAAAACACTTGCTTTCTATTTTGTGGTTTTAAGATACATTTCTTATATCCTGCTTCATTGTCAGAGCTACTTTTGATATAATAGTGATATTTGTTGAATTATCTATAACTCATTTACATGATTGCAACTGCTGGGGCGCAATCAGACTCTTTCCTTCTATCAAGCCAATATTAATTAACAGATTTATATCATGTCATATCAGTGTAATCTAAATTCACACAAAATGTAAACAGTCCTAGTTGGTACAAAGGGCATACATCAGGAAAAGGTCTAGCCTCTGATATGTTTCCTGCTTTAAGAATTAGCTATTGAAGTGTCAAGGAAAGATATAGATACTCTAGTAGAAGAGAAGTTAAAGTTCACATTCATGTTTCCTATATTTCCTTAACAGTTCCATGAGTCAGGGTTTATGAGGAAAAACACATCTCCTCCAAACTGTTCTGTGCTGAAAAAGTGATGCCATGCCAACTTTTGTCAAGATAAAAATGAGTCAGCACCCCATAGTACATGTTACATATGTTCTTAGGATTTGGACGCACACAATAGTGCCCAATGAGGAAGTTGTACAGAAACTTGTTATGGTTTTGCCTGTCTGCTGCAGATAAACTTACTTGTTTTCCTCCTGGTGTTGTGCTTTACTGTCTGTGTTCTATTTCTGCTTAGTTCTTGCGCTGTGAGGTAGATCATATCCACTGTACACACATGCGCATACACACATATAACTATATATCTGTCTATGTATAGATATACCACACATGCACGGGCGTGTGTGTGTGTGTGTGTGTGTGTGTGTGTGTGTGTGTGTGTGTATTAACTGCTCTGAATCAATTAACTGAATTCCAAGCTGGTCATGTGGTCACTTGTGGCCTATTTGATTAAACAATTAGATGACTGAAAATGCCGTCATGTTACAGCATGAAATCATGGCAAATCAGGTATTAGAAATTCTTTCTTTTCTCATTATCGAATCATCTTTTGCTTAGTCATATTGGAATTTATCTAATCAAATGTGTTTATCAATTTTTTATCCATTATTTTACACTAGCAGCAAAAAATATTTCACTTCAAAATATATGTCACACTACAAGACTTAGTTTATGTCTTTGTGATTGCTTCAGTAAGTTTTATATTATTCCATACCAGCTTCAGTATTATGAAGTATCATTTGAGATCATCAGTTCTTCGCTCACAACTGCTGGTATATGGTTCTGTCCTGAACTTAAGTCACAAACTCTGTGGGGTATAAATTTTGCTTGTTTCTGTTCATGTTTTCTGTGGCTACTCAAGCTTCAGTTATTCCACTCAAGAGCATGCTAATGGTTTCACACACACACACACACACACACACACACACACACACACACACACACACACACACACACACACACACACACACATAGTTATCTATTTCTCTGTCTCTCTATCTTTATATGTTTCCATATACTCTATCTGTGTGATAAATCAAAATGTTGTCGGTTGTTATAACTGCAATGGATTGCACTCTGTAAGACTGTTGACATTTTCTGCTTTCCCTACAGCTTAGTGGGATACAGTTCAACTATATGCTATCTCGTTGAGTTCATCTCCCCAGTGTTGAACTCCACAATTGCTGTTTTCTATACAAAAACACTGCTGTCATGCTTTCTGTGTATGTTCTAGAAGTTGTGCTGCAGTATCACTATTTCCTTCATAGATTTTTGTATGATTAAAAACAAATCTACCAAATTAGGTGACAGTGCTCTGTGTGTGCACTGATACAGCATGCAGTTAATATAAGGCACATCCTTATTTCTTTGCACTTACATGACAGAGTGATATAGCATATAACTAGTTGCACAGCACCTTCAGTTTCAGTCTGTTACATAACTGTCACACATCATGCTTATTCAAAGCCATCACAAAGAATCTTTATTGGGGAAAAAAGAACACTGAAAATGAATAAAAGTCTATATATATATATATATATATATATATATATATATATATATATATATATATACATATACATATATATATATATATATATATATATATATATATATATATATATAACATTTTATTTTTCATTTCTGAATGCAATGTTTTGAAAAAATAGTATTGGGCATATTCCTAAGATCAAACACTTGCTCACTTGCTTTGATATATATATATATATATATATATATATATATATATATATATATATATATATATATATATATGTGTATATATATATATATATATATATATATATATATATATATATATATATATATATATATATATATATATATATATATATATATATATATATATATGTGTGTATATATATATATATATATATATATATATATATGTATATATATATATATATATGTATATATTTCTATGTTAATGTTATGTCCTAAGCACATGCGTGAATCATCATTGTCTTTTTCTCACATCACATGACCAGATCAGACTGTAATAAAGTTCGACAAGGCTGTACATTGGGATTACAGCTAGCATACTGAATATATCATAAGGTATTATTCTATCTTAATATACTATGTATAATCAGTTTGTCATATAAAGTCATCCCTCAACATTACATAACATTAGACATGTTCCATACGACAAGAAGATGAATGTATGTTTCAGCCTATAATTCTAACATCTGATGTCCCTGGCAGCTTCTCTCTGTCAGTCTTTGGATGTTTTTAAATTCTTCATTAATTTATGAGTAAACAAGGATTTTAAATGTCTACTTGGTATTACTGGTACTGCCGCATTATCATGAACCCATTGTTGCAAATAAAATTGTTTTTGCTGCTAGTGGTTTTCTTTGTTTCAGCATTTTGATTAATGTCACACATACCAAGCACAATCAATAATATAATTGCTAAAAGAAACAATAAAAGTTCAAAAAGTGAAACTCTCAAAGAAAAACAAACAAACAGAAAAAATGCTAAGAATTTTGACTAATGCAACCAAACTTAGAGACAAGGTTTGCTGAGCAGCTGTTGGAGGAATTATATTCTTCCTGAACAAATAAAGAAAACATTGTTCAAACTGACCAGAAACGTTTTGAGTCATTTCTTAGCATTGTTTGAAAATAAAACAAGGATTTGCAAGAACAACCACATTTTAAAGGTCAATAGCTCATAAATAATGTTATGTGTGTCATATTTTGCAATACAAAAAGCCTTGTCATCTTTTTTATGACGTGTTTTGCAATGGTGCATCTATAATGCAAGTAGGAGGTTACTGTGAAATATATGTTTCATTGTAATATATGTTTCATTGTAATCAAAACAGTATGTCTCTGGACTGCTGTTTATTTTTTATTTTATATTTTTACTGGTTGACCATGATGACTGTATAAATGATTCAGGAAAGATATTACACTTTTCTAGGAATCTTTTATGCTGCAATGATATTAGTATATGACTTATGACACTATACCTATTGTTTTCATTGGTATGTGTTCTCTCTCCTCATCCAGTATAATTGTACTTTTTACATTTTTCCCCAATCTCAGTCTTTGTCTCCGAGATTGGGTATATGGGTTTCATCAAGGTAACGACTTGAGATAAAACTTCTGTCATTGCAATCCAGTGACCAGAAAACTCCTGTCTGTCTATAAACCTATCAAATCTATTGTGTATTGTCTGTACTCATACAAGGTTGCTAAGGCCTAGAACTCTGTTCTTGTATCCATCAGTCAATATCTTCCTTCCTATCTTTCAAAACCACTCTGAAAGACTTCCTAGCTAAAAATCTGGCTCTGTTCTTGCTCAAAACAGAATAAAGTATATCCCTAAATGTGAACAAGTACTTTTTATTTCCTTATACCTCCTTACCCTGCCTTCTTCACTCACTTCCTTACTTTTATCAAATTCTCTTTTCTACTTTCTCTCCAAATATACCATAAGCCTGCTTTTCCCTCACTTCATATTGCAATTCCTGTTTGTATTAGACTGACTTACTTTTAATTTATCTACAAACAATCTATATAATTTCTTCTTCTTCTTTTTCTTTTGCCTGCTCCTGTTAGGAGTTGCCAAAGCAGGTCATCTGTTTCCACTTTTTCCTGTCCTCAGCATCTTGCTCTGTCACACCAACCACCTGCATGTCCTCTCTCATCACATCAATAAACCTTATCTTAGGCCTTCCTTTTTTTCTCTTACCTGGCAGCTCCATCCTCAGCATCCTTCTCACAATATACCCAGCATCCCTCCTCAGCACATGTCCAAACCAACAGAATATCGCCTGTCTGGCTTTGTCTCCAAACCATCCAATGTGAGCTGACCCTTTAATATACTCATTTCTAATCCTGTCCATCTTTGTCACACCCAATGCAAACCTTAACATCTTTAACTCTGTCTCCTCCAGCTCTGACTCCTGTCTTTTCATCAGTGCCGTCTCCAACCCATATGACACAGCTAGTCTCAATACCAGCCTGTAAAAGATTGTTTTATAACTTATATCTTTTCTTAATTAATGTTTTATATTATGTCTAATTTGTTATAATTATTTAAACTGCAGATGTTTTTGCTTTAGTTTTGAAGATTGTAAAATTATTGTTTTTAAAATGTTTTGTAACAGTTTTGAGCTTTTCTCCCCAGGCCTCCACTGAGAATGGGCTTCTACCCAGTCAGACTTTCCTGGTAATCAAATGTCAATAACTAACTAAATAAATAAACAATTAAAATTCTAGTTTTCAGAAGGGCTTGAGTAAGAGAAAGGCAGATGGGGCAAATGCTCTGTTCTTCCACCCCTTATCTGTTGTTATGAACTTAAGTGGCAGTACACATACATTATGATTTGATGATTTTCTTTTGTCTGTTGAATTGTTTGCTCAGTAATATTCATTCTTTAAGTACCCTGCTAATCCAATCCAGCATGGTTCTTGGAAATTGGAAAAAAATGGAACATGCATAGAAAATCAGTATGGACACAGGGGAGTGTGTGATGACTCTCAGAAGAAACCACTCCAGCCAAGACCCATGCTCTGTGAGGCAACAGTGCTAACCACTGTATCACTGTACCACCCATAGGTCAGTAACATGGAAGAAAACAAGGCTTTAATTGTTTAAAAAGCTAAGTATTGATGTATGCACCAAGTCCCAAATGTTTAAACACCCATGGCTACCCAAACAAATGATGAGTTCCTGTTTCAGGGACAACAGCCCTGTTCTCTGAGCAAATGTTGTTAGTTCTTAGCTAGGCTTTTAAGCTTTCATCTTGCCTTGCTAATGTTAAACCCATCTTTTCTGTACTGTTAATTACTGGTGCATGAGGTGCCTTATCTCAGTATCTTGCATACACCAGAGTGGTACAGTAGCCATAAGTATCTCAGTCTACATTTGTCAAAGCTGCTGTTATTGCTGCTCTTTCTTTATGTCTGCTATCCAGACTTAACCACATTTATTCCACTTTTTGGTTACTGGGAAACGCCACAATCTGTCCCCTTCAACTTTAATTAGTGTTACTGACACTACCAGATCACACCCTTTCCACCACCTCACTGCAGGACTGTCTAAGTCATACCTTGGATCAAAACCTCTCATTTCTTGCTGATACTGAAGTGTAAGTTATTAACGTACCAACCAATTTTAAAGTATTTTACAGAATATCTTACTTAATGTACCAATCCATCTAAAAGTATCTTACAGAATACTTACACTAATGTACCAAGCCATCTAAAAGTATCCTACAGAATATCTTACTTAATGTACCAACCCATCTAAAAGTATCTTACAGAATATCTTACACTAATGTACCAACACATCTAAAAGTATCTTACAGAATATCTTATACTAATGTACCAACCCATCTAAAAGTATCTTACAGAATATCTTATACTAATGTACAAACCCATCTAAAAGTATCTTACAGAATATCTTACACTAATGTACCAACACATCTAAAAGTATCTTACAGAATATCTTACACTAATGTACCAACACATCTAAAAGTATCTTACAGAATATCTTATACTAATGTACCAACCCATCTAAAAGTATCTTACAGAATATCTTATACTAATGTACAAACCCATCTAAAAGTATCTTACAGAATATCTTACACTAATGTACCAACACATCTAAAAGTATCTTACAGAATATCTTATACTAATGTACCAACACATCTAAAAGTATCTTACAGAATATCGTATACTAATGTACTAACCCATTTAAAAGTATCTTACAGAATATTGTATACTAATGTACCAACCCATCTAAAAGTATCCTACTGTATATCTTATACTAATGTACTAACCCATCTAAAAGTATCCTACAGAATATCTTACACTAATGTACCAACACAATACACCAACCAGGGGTGCAACCATACTTGATCTGGCCCTCACTAATATGGTAGAGTGCTGCACACTCTCTACTCTTCCCTTGTAAGATCAGACCACAAAATGGTCTCCTTTGAAGTAAAAATAAGACCTGGACCCCCAGCTAAACTGGGAATATTCAGGAAGTATTCTGAGGCTAACCTCATGTTATTAAGTGAGAACCTGGCAAAATGTCATGCCCCTAGAAACCCTGAGAGCACTTCTGCATACACAGAACTGTTCACAGAAAACCTATACAAGCATGTTAATAGCTGCATAGCGGCAGTTGAACCCACCAGGAAGAAGTACAAAACTAACTCAAAAAATAAGCCACTGTGGTGGAATCACAAAATCAATCGGATGTTTAATGGGAGGAAGAAAATCATGGCAAAAATTAGGAGGTACAGCACCTAGTAGGATAAAAGCACTCTCATCAAACTAAACAAACAACTACTAGGACAAATAAAGTCTGCCTAGGCCAAATTTGAGGTAAATTTGGTGGCCCAGGCCAAGGACAACCACAAAGCATTCTTTAGCTATGTCTGCAACCTCAAAGGCAATAAACAATTGTGTACAGAGCTGATTGTAAATGTAGCCACCTATACCAAGCCAGAAGATATAGCAAACCTTCTGGCTGATAAACTCAACTCCAACTTTACTCCTCTGTCCCACTCAACCTTCCCTCAGGAAATATCATCAAATGTAACTCCCCCTACTATCACTAGGGAACAGGTCCTTAATGTTCTCTCTAAGACCAAGAATACTGCATCAATGGGCCCAGACAATATCCCAGGATGCCTTCTAAATAGCATGAAACATAACGTATCAGGGCCTCTGGAATTACTATTTAACTGCAGACTCCAAACAGGCTTCATGCCTCATGAATGGAGAAAGGCAACAGTCATCCCTCTACAAAAGGTGGGCCATCTATAGACCCTGGAAACTACAGACCCACAAGTCTCACTAGTCTTATATGTAAAGCCATGGAAATAGTTATCATGGAGATTATCAACAGAGATATAGTAGGCCACCAGACACTGGACCCAATCCAGTTTGGTTTTGTCAAGGGCAGATCATGCCTACTCAACCTGGTGGACTTCTTTAAGAAGGTCACCAAAGCAATGGATGAGGGCAAAATCGTTCACACTGCCTACCTTGACTTGGCCAAGGCATTTGACACAATATCACACTCAGGCATTGTTGACAAACTCAAGAGGTTAGGTACAAACCCATATGTCAAAAAAGAACCACTAACAGAAGAAGCAAAAGTAATCCAAAAACAACGACAACGGATCCAGTATCAGTAGTTTATTGCACACAAGTCTCAGTCCCTAGCGCCTCGGCCTTCGCCTTCCAGGGGAATATAATCAACTGACATTCAAACATCTTTTATACATCCATCAATAAAACAATTAAATTATACAATTATCAATAATATAATTATACAATTAATTATAAAAAAACTTTCCAGGTGCATTCCAAATTCATGCCTCTAGGTGTCATAGTATCATACTTCAATATAAAAACTGTCTCCTTATACAATAATATAGATTTTATTTTTTCTTCACTTATATTCATACTTAAACTTTCTAAAACTGTAGCTAACAGACCTTTAGGATCACTATTATGAAACTCTTTAAAATGTACAGCAATAGGACTATCCATTTTTTTATGTTTTATATCTCTTAAATGTTCCTGAAGCCGAGTTTTAAAAGCCGTTTTACTTTCCCCTACATAAAACATATTACAAGGGCATTTTAGTGCATATACAATTCTTTCAGTATTACATGAAAATTGTCCCTTAGGATAGAATTTCTTATTATTAATACAATCAAATGTTCTACCAATATATTTACAAGAAATGCATTTATTACATGGATATGTACCACATAAATTAACATCAATATGTGCATTCAAATACATCTCTGGAGTAAAAAAATTTGCATGAACTAACATATCTTTTAAATTTCTCCCTCTCTTATAGGAGAAAGTTACTTTTTTTGGAAAAATTGATGCTAAATTCTTATATTTAAATAATGAAGTCCAATAATATTTCATCATATTACTAATTTCTGAGGACAATAAATCATAGGTCATAACCATATATATTTTTGTTAATTCATCCTCACGTGTATCTACAAATGTTTTATTATTACCTCTTTTGTATTTTATTTCCTACTTGATTGTTTTCCTTCATTCTCTTTAACAATAACTCTATCTCTTGGGCATCATAACCTCTTTCGATATATAGGCATGCCATTTTTTCTAATTCATTATTAATTTCATCATTACAATTATTCAACCTCTTAATTCTCATAAATTCACCATATGGTAATGCACTTATTAGATGTGGTGGATGACAACTACTTCCATCCAATAAATGTAGTTCATTTTCAAATTTCCGAAAAATTTTAGTTATAATATTTCCATTTGGTCCACCCTCTAAAGTTATATCCAAAAAGTTCACTTTATTACCAACTTGGAAACCATCAAATTTTAAGCCAAATTCATTTTTTGTATATCTTTCTTAAATTCATGAACTTCTTGTTCTCCACCCTTACAAATAAAAATTAAATCGTCTATATAACGATAATAACTAACAACATTCTTTATATAAAAATCTGTCCTATATAAAAATTCTACTTCAAAAAGATTCATCATAACATTTGCATACATAGGCGCGAAACCCGCTCCCATCGCTGTACCCTTTAGTTGATGGAATAACTGACCATCAAAACTAAAGTAATTATTCTTTAAACAAAATTCTATAAGGTCTGTAATATATGATGACAAAGGACTATCTCCTAACAATTTCCCAACAGCTCTCAGTCCATATCTATGTTCTATGCTTGTGTATAAACTCTTAACGTCTGCTGTAAACCAATACATATCCATCGTCCATGTTAAAGGTAATATTTTTGCTAAAAAATCAAAGCTATCTTTTATATATGAAGGCTGTTTTATCACAAAAGGATATAAAAAACTATGCAAAAACAGACCCATATTGCGTGTAAAATAATTACAAGCCGACACAATTGGGCGACCAGGAGGTTGATACAAATCTTTATGTATTTTTGGAAGGCAGTAAAATTTTGCTACCTCACATCCTTTTGCTGAAAATTTCTTAGTTATATCATCTTTAACAAAGTACCCTAATCTATATCCTTTATAACATAAATCTTCAAATATTTTAACAGCTTCTTCATATTGTGTCATATCACATTTCTCATATGTAGTTACGTCATTAAGATGTTCCCAACACATCCTAGCATATTGTGTGTGATGCATCAACACAACTTTGTTCCCTTTGTCAGCAGGTTTCACTATTATTTGTTTATTGGCTGCTAGTTCTTTAATTGCTTGCCATTGATTCTTAGTCATATTATATTTAATATTATTTCGTTTTGCATTAAACTCATTATAAATAGTCTCAGCTGCAAAATCAATCATAGCTGAGAAATTTTTAATACCTTCATGCTGGAAAGAAGGCATAAAAGTACTTACTTTTTACCTTAACCTTACTTATATCTAATCGACAGTACGCGTTATTTTCTATACAATTGTCATTATCAGACATACAAGAATAAAAACTGTCTTCAGAATCTTCATCAACACTTAAATCTTCTTCGATTGATACATTCAAAGAATTATCCTTACTATTTCTGAAAAAACACATTAAATTCAATTTGCGTACAAAGTGAAAAATATCACTCTTTAAAAAATGTAACCTAGGCAATACCGTAGGTATATATTTTAAACCATGGTTAAGGGCAGAAATAGTAGCTTCATCAAACGAATTTCCACTTAAATTTATAACATAACTATGAACATCATTGTTACAATTTTTTAAAACATTTCCTAAGGAATTAGTTTCTTCTAAAGCGTTTATACCTCTGTGCAGCTCCTGAGGTTTCTGAATAATAATAACAAACCCATATGTCACCTGGTGGATAGCCAAGTGGCTCACAGACCGGTCCCAGGAAGTTAGAATTGGGGAGTCCGCCTCTACAAAGTGGCCAGTCACAAGTGGAGTCCCTCAGGGATCAGTCCATGGGCTGCTCCTTTTTGGCATTTACTTCTCAGAGGTCAAGGCCAATTTCACTGGTCGCTGGCTGACTAAATTTGCAGATGATTGCAAATTAAGATCTGTCATTCAATCTTATACTGACAAATGTTCTCAAGGAGGGGTTGACACAGAGAGACAACTGGTGTCAGGGCTTTGGACTAAAACTAAATGCCAAGAAATGCATACTAGTATCCTTTGGGAAGTCATCCATCCTTGGTAACTCTCATATTGAATGCACACCCCTTAGAGCTGACCCAGTAGTCAGGGACTTAGGGACACACATACATAGTAAAGTAGCATTTGATAATCATGTGTCTACAGTGGTGATGAAATCAGTCTATGTTGCACAACTTATAAACAAAGGTATGGCATCTAAGTCCAAGGAATTAATTGTTCCATTGTATTCGGCATTCATTAGACCTATCATTGAGTACAATGCCTCTACTGGTATGTACCTAACCGGGCATATCCAACAACTGGAACATCCACAGAGGTTCCTCACTAAAAGAATACAGGGCATAAGTAATGTATCCTGTGCTGACCTCCTTAAGGCTCTATTCCTGTGTTCTGTCTCCTACAGGCTTTTGAGGGGAGATATATGACCGGCATACAGGGCATTGTCAGACACCACTTTGATGGACTCCCTGCATATCCACAAAACAAACAATACCAGAATCATCTGTTCTAAAGACTTAAACCTTGCCTGTGATATAAATAGGACCTGCTGGAGAGATAGGTATGTATCCCAGAGACTGCCCCATCATGAAACAGGCTTCCCATCCATGTGAAGCAGAGTTCCTCCCTAAACCAATTCAAGTGCAACTTGGACAATTAGATGAAAAACCGGAAAGTCATCCCTGGTTTGGTACCTATGTCTTTAATGCAAACAGGTAACCTGTAAATGGTTCATCTCCTAGGCCTATGCTTAGACTTATCAAGGCTGTCAGAACTTGTCAGGGATACATGCTAGGCCCTTGTGGTAGTTAGCCTAGTAAACACCTATGAATCTATGAACCTATGAACCTATGATTGCTTTTAATAGGTTTCTATATGATAGTAAATATAAACACACAAACATGCAAAGCTACACAGTTTTATTGCAAGGTTGTAGCATGCAAGAAAATTCTCCTCATGAGTCTTCCTATTCAGTCAGTAATGACATCTTTATCTTTGGAATGGGCATATCTGTGAAAAAGGGGTACTTGTACTATCCCACCTGCCTGGTTAATGCACTATAGTTATTACCAACTCTGTCAAACATAAACCTAGGAGTTTTACAGCAAGTGATTTATACACACCTTTGCACACACTTTCATGGACACTTTCTTTTTAAAACTTAGGTCACACTGACTCACCCAGTCTTAAATAATGCAATATAAACTTGATGGTAGTGGGTAATGCCCTTCTACCAATCATTTATTTAAGTATTTATTGATTTACATTTGTAAACCGGGTGAGCAGGCTGGTCTGAAGACCTGTTTCTACTATGAACCAAGGCAAAAGACATCAATAAAGCACAATGCAATATGTCATTGAGCTAGAGTAGCCATCAGATGTACAAATATGAGATTACATTCACAGAAGGAGAGGCATTGAATCCCAGTCATGAAACTCTGTCACTTAGTGAACTTTGCAAGGTTACTACCCTCTCAAAAATGGAATGTTTACCACAGGATGTAAGAATGTAGGCTGGCTCTTCTCATGCCAATATATATTTTATTCTAAAATAGCATAGATGAGTCATCCTTCTTTTACAGAAGATGATTTGATAAAACAAGCTGTAAAGATGCCTGTATTGAACAATTCCAAGTCTATCAAAATGAAAACTCTACCATCCTGGCAATACGTACAGTGATTCTGCAAACATCATCCTGTCCAGTTTTTTCTTTTCTGGTCCCTTCTCACTTGGTGTGGTGGTGACGTCCATAGTACAAGCAATCTTAGTACTGGCCAGTATGTTAATTGGTTATATTTTAAGCAATGGCCAGGTGGCCTGAAGATCTCAAAAGTGTTTTACAATCCAGCTACTCTTTAAGTTATCTCTACTGCTCATTTTGTCATAAACCAAATTCATAGGTGATTTTATTTGTGTCTATATCAGAAGATCAAAGTTTTAAAACTTCGAATCTGATATGGTAGACACCATATGATCTAAGTCTTGAAACTTCAAATCTTTTAACGGAGATTTCCGTACAGTGTGTAAAGGGAAGATTTTTCTTTTCTTCACTGTAGTGTGATCTCGGAGTTGGTATATTTAAGTAGTGGGGGTGCAGGGGGCTTGCCCCCCATTTTAGAACAATTAAATGGTTTGTTTTTGTAGGTTGTTGTGTTTTATTACATTTTCAATGTTTCAAGACTTCGATTATATGGTGTCAACCATATCAGATTCAAAGTTTTGATACTTCGATCATGTAATATAGACCCGATTTATTTCATGTTGGAGGCAATATTTTGATGTAGATCAGCATCCAATAGGTCCTCTCCTCACTAGGAGAGAAAACTTCAAAGTCACCACAACCAAATAGCTCACCTTTGAGTCATTTGTTGTATGCTGCTTTTAGAGTTTATTTTCAGTTGTTGTCTGTGAAACCTGCTCATTCTGAGTTGCATCAACATCAGGCTGAAAATGTTCTTGCTTGCCTTATGGCTCTGCTCTTGTAGCAAGGTGTTTCACATTGAGTAGAAATGCTTCTTCTGTTTTCAGCCACATTTGGTTGTCATTTCTCCAATTCATATTGTTTGTACTTACCAGTCTCTGTAGCCATCTGTTCATATATTTTGTGTAATATTGCTACGTTTCTATTGAGCTCTGAACTGCTCTCACATTCCTGTGAAGGACTACACGTGTCTGCCAACAGTTTCAATTTTTTAACATTACAGATTTAACTTGTATAATGTTTTATCTACAGCCTAATATAAATGCATCTGTTTTTGTGCCTTTTTTTTAACACCATCTCTGCCCTCTTCGGCATGCAGGGATTTTGTTGCACTCCATGCTAATTGGGAAGTCCTTGTATCAATAGATATTTAGTCTGTAGTGCCATCAGCGAGTCAGTTCATCAAGTAATAATGTTTATCATTGACAGATAAGGAAATAATAATGTTTACCTTTGGCAGAAAAAGAAGCCTCTTCCATGAATACAAGTAATAAGTTTAGAATGCATGCATTTATGATAAACTGTGTATAATATTTGTTGCATTCTGTAAAATATTCATACCATTCACAAACTGAAATGGATTTACAGAAGTCTTGACAATTTATCCTTGTGCATAAGATGTTTGCGGGGAAAAGGATGGCATAATAAACAGTTTATAAAATATTTACTGCTAATTACTTTTCCAAATCATATCTCATATCACAATAAAAAAAATCAACCTCCCTCTCCTGGAAGTTTTGACTCTCCTGTACTGGCTTGCAATACATAAACTGCCAGACCCATGTCAGAGCTTTGGGTTTTGCAGATAGAACATCAGACATTGTAACAAGGATTTGCTTACACTCCATTGAGGTTACATTCATCAAGTGGCATTATTTCAATCTCGTTTGATTATAGAGTTTCAGACTTCATTGGGTGAAGGGGATGCAGCTGTAGAGATGGTATATATAGGTTAGTGAAGTATGGAGGGTGAATCCTTCTGTAATAAAAAACATTTTTTCTATGGTGGACAGAGTTGAGAGAACATAAGGTAAGTGTGCACCAGAGCTACAACCCTGTACTGATAAGAACTTTCAGTTATTAGATGTTGCCATGCCTTCATTTTTATAGGACCAGAAATTAATTTTTCAAATTGGGATGGAACACTTAAATGTATATCCCTATGTACTATTTTTGCTATTAAGCTGAAAACAGAACTCTGCCATAGAGGCCAGTTTGTTATGTTATAATGTTCATTTGAGAGTTAGCATGAGTATTGATGTCAGATACAGTAACTTATATTAAGTAATCCTACTAGGAACAAGCCTTCCCAAGAATGAATTTGCAGATTTTGCAGAAACAAATGTGTTTTTTTGGACTCTGGTACTGAAAATTAATTCTAGTAGGGATACAGGATCTGCATAGTATGCTAAAAAACGCTCCCCATGGGCAACAACAGTGGATCAAATTTAATTCAAAGAAATGTAGATGTAAGCATATTTAAATATTAAACATGTGGAACTCATAATGTAGTATAGCTCTGAGTTATTAATGCATCTTGTTTGACCTAACTATTTGCACTGCAGTTAACCTTTCAGAAAGCCTTCATAGCTATTACATGGATAGATTAATAATATAACAATTTGGTACACAGTATAAGAGCTACATGGCTCAACAGTTCTTCTAAAACAGGATCGCCATAGTAGTTCTGTATAGTGCCCGCTGGCTATATTACATAAGTATGCCAATTTTATTCAAAATTCTACTAACACCTGTCTTGAAATATTTACTATAGTCTCTTTAATAGAAATTCCTACAATATGCCCCAGGAGCATTCAGAAACAGTGCAGTGCTAGAGGAAGCAAACAATGCATAGCTGCAATAGCAAATAATGTACAACTTAAGTGTATTTGTTACAAGATGGAGCGTTGTATTAGTAAACAAACTGAAATTGCTGCATGTAAAACACCTGGGTAATCTGGAACAGTAGCAGTGAATGAGAGACAGTAAGGATTTTAGTTATTCAAGGAATAATACCCTCTGCCCATAAAAATAAGAGGAAAACTAAAAAGTAGCACAAACAAGGAGCTTTAATCTAAAAGGGGTACATAAGTATTTGGTGCAAGTAACTGAAGGGGAATAAATTAGACTGGATTGAAAGATAAAAAACATGAACAAGCAAAATCAGAGAGAGGGAATGGACACAAATGATACAGAAAATTATGGGATGTATGAAAAAGAAATCAATACAAAATACAGTAAGTGGGGAGACAGAAGAAGAAACTGTATCATCTTGGCACATGTAAATTTTTTTTATATGAGGTGTAGATAGTTATAGGACTGGCATTACAGGCTGGGTTTGTATATTCTTTCAGGCCATAGGGGCTTAATGGATAAGGCATTGGCCCCAGGGATTGTGGGTTCAAGTGCCACCTAGGCTGATATAATCTTATGATTTCCTATGTGGTGTGCTGAGATAATACTGAGGTCTGTAGACTGCTTTTACAGGAGGTGGGTTTGGCATAATGGGTAAAGTACTTACCCAACAAACATAAATACAGCATCTAATTACCACCCTTGGGATAACTAGCTAGGCTTAAAATGGCTCACAAGGGCAGCTAGCCTAGCACTAACCTATGCACCTGTCATTTCTCAAAGATATCTAGCATGCATCCTGGATTGTTATACTAAACTGACTCATGATGTAGGTAGGTTATCCTAATACACAATACTGGCATCACTAATTGAACCCTCAGCAATTTTAAAACTGAAGCATGGGGATTTCAAGATTACATTTCTCCTTCAGCCACTAAGTGTACTACCTACCATAATATGTACTTTATGTTATTTGAATATTTGAAATGTGATCCATGTCCATGTATAATTTGCTATTAGGTAGCATGAAGAAATGCCCTCTGCTTTTCATCATATTTATTGAAAATATGTTGATGGACTATATGACATTTTACACTGTAGCTCTCATTCTTCCTGCTGTATTTTAGACATCTTAGCAGAGCAACAGATACCTTTGTCTTATTGTATTATATCTGTAGGGCTTAAGACACAAACAAAGCTAGACCTTCATTTTACCATTTCATTACAACAAAACTATTTTACTGCTTTTTTATTCTTCAGTTATCAATTGATCACTGGAGCCCCCCCCCCCCCCCACACACACACACACACACACACTGTCTTATTCCTATCTTGTTTTAGTAACATAATCTTGGCTGTAATTTTTGAGTTTCCTAAACATTTCCAATTAATTGGAATGCAGATAGTGCGTGATTTATTAGAGAGATTTCTAGGGTATGGAGAAATACAGGAAACAGCTGCTGTTGTAGTTCTGGAAAGCTTACTGAAAGTGAAAGAGTAGTTGATTATAATTCATTACGTATAATGTATATGAAACAGAGCACTGAAAAGCATAGCTCAGTTTTTTTCTTTGTGAGGAAAATGTTATGTCCCCAGGCGAGTGACCTTGCTGACCGCTGACAAATTCACCCCATATCATTTGTGCTAAAATCTAAAAAGGAAGCTGAAGATATAATTTGAGGAGAGATAATGAAAGCCCTGTTCCCTATCAGTGCTTGCTGGTATATTTTTTATCAGAAGAGTGACAGAAAGAACTGAGAAGGAGTATAAATCTCAAAAGCAATAAAGATAAGAGCACATTTTGTGTCAGTACACAAATCAAAGAGGAAAGTGAAAAGAATATTGTATCAGGAGGACCAAAAGAAGATGATCTGAGTGAGAAGGTAGAGAATAGATGGTGTGGGTTGAGTACACTTCCTACAGCTGATAAGAGCTAATGCTTATCAGAACATAGAAGAGATGTAGCCTGGTAGGTGGTTCTGCTGATAACAATAGCAAGAGATAAGCTTGCAGAAGGACTGGGCATAATCTAAGGTGTGGAAAGAATCCATAGTATTCCAAATAAGCTCACGATGGTTGACATTTTCAGGCGGACCGAATTCTTAGTTTGGAAGTATTTTCTAAGTATAGGCTTTAAAGTGATCTCTGGCTAGTCAGGAATACATAGGCAGATATGCGATTAGTTCTTATTAATGCTTACTAATGAATAACTTAAATGTTTAGGCAGAAATTATAAGTTTGTGGTGAAAATCAAGAGCGAGGAATGTTACAAACAGAAAATGAAAACAAACTACAGAACAAGAATCATTAGCCTTGTATATTGTATTTGAGTCTATCTGAAAATCGATCTGAAAATCATCTACTTCTAAAAGTGATAAAGCCCACCTTACCAGCTGGTCAACTGCTCTACTCCTTCACTGTCGCCAAACTATGGAACTCACTTCCTCTTCCTATAAGAAACACGGGCAGCACCACCACTTTCAAACAAATACTGAAAAAAATCATCTCAACTCTTCCTGGCTGTGTACCTGCTCTATAACCTAACCTCTTCCTTCTCCTTATATTATAACTAAATTCCTATGCGTTTTACTACTAGTGACTGATGATACCTTCTCTATATTTATTATTTTTTTCTTTTAATCATGTGTTGATACTGGTACAATAATGCTGATTAATTTATCTCCATTTTAACCACTCTGAATTCATCTGGCAACCAACTAAATTCCTGCTTTTACGTAAATATTCTGTATATGTTACTGCAATCAAACCAACTAAAATCCTCACTTATGTATATATTCTGTATATATTACTGTAGCCACTATGTGTAACACTGTTTCTACTTCTGTACCAATTAATGTTTATTTTTTTTTTTTTGCATCTGTGTTCTTGTTGGAGGTTTTCTCCACAGACCTCCACCGAAAACGGGCTCTTTTAGGTCTAGTGGACTTTCCCGGTAAACAAACGCAATAAATAAATAAATACATGTTACTGTGTCCTACACCGTAAAGTGATACCATATTACGCTAACCCAGAGACTGATTATAACAGTGCTGTCCAACACTGAATGCTCATGTAAAGTCATGTTTACTGAATAGTGAACTCAAGGACTAAGCAACTCATGTGCAGCCAACAAGTAGTGTCAATGTGTCAAGCATATGTGCATAAATATGCATAAATCACAACACACACACACACACACACACACACACACACACATACACACACACGTGCACGCATGCACACACACACACACACACACACACACACACACACACACACACACACACGTGCATTTTAGGATAGAATGTCTGAAATGAACAAAAAAAACTTTTACTATAAGTATAGTAAGAACACATATGAATGTAAACACAATTACAGTCATACACACACACACACACACACACACACACACACACACACACACACACACACACACACACATACATTAAATGCATACTAAGTTAGAAACTGTTATGGATGTTTTTGTAGGATGTAAAGTAAAAACACACATGAATACACACACATGTGCACATATATGCGCACACACTAGCAAACACAGCCACACCACACCAACACACAGAGACACACCTACACATACACACACACACACACACACACACACACACACACACACACACACACACGTGCATTTTAGGATAGAATGTCTGAAATGAACAAAAAAAACTTTTACTATAAGTATAGTAAGAACACATATGAATGTAAACACAATTACAGTCATACACACACACACACACACACACACACACACACACACACACACACACACACACACACACACACACACACACACACACATACATTAAATGCATACTAAGTTAGAAACTGTTATGGATGTTTTTGTAGGATGTAAAGTAAAAACACACATGAATACACACACATGTGCACATATATGCGCACACACTAGCAAACACAGCCACACCACACCAACACACAGAGACACACCTACACATACACACACACACACACACACACACACACACACACACACACACACACACACACACAACACAACTACAGTTGCATCATTAGTATATTAGTACACTGAATAATAAAATGAAATACTGTACTGAGAAACAAGTTGCCTCATGTATGTTATGAAAAGTAACATTCTGATTATATTAAATGACCTCAGTCTGAGGAATGGATGGCTGCAGCCACTAAGAAATATTGGGATGCCTGAAGAACTATATTTTTTCAGAACTGCACTAAGGAATGTCTTTTAGTAACATTGTCTTGGAATTACTTTCAAGAAGAGATAGGCTCAGCATTTCCCCTGGAGATTGTGGTTGGTAACATCCTGACCCCAGCACATATAACATTTACTGCATGTGGGTTCATTACTGACATATGTCTGCTAGTTGAAGATGATATGTACTACAACAAAGTATGGCAGTTATCTATAACTAGTCCTGCTGCTGTGGTCTTTAGAATAAGGGATATTATCTGTAAAGCATAATATACATTATATGTGACCACACAGTAACAGAAATGGCAGTCATCACTGAGAATGGAATTAGAAAGGTAAAAGAAAAGTACCTGACCATGCACTTCCATAAGAAAATTTGACACTCACATTTTTCTTGTGCAACAAAGAAATTTACAGGGGGATGCAGCTTTTCTAAATGCAGCATTATATAGCACAAATGAGAAATGGGCAACTAGTGTATTTAAAATAATACTTCTATATTTTAAACTGAACTGACATCATGGCTATGGTGATTGTTTAAACTGATACAAATGGCCTGTACACATTAGATTTGAAACAGTTCTCACAAAAGCTACAGAAGTTAGTTCTGTTACTGAAATTTATATAACCACACTTGTTTATATTTATCTGTATCATATGACCTCAAGACTTCAAACGCGTCAACCATAAAATAGTGAGTATCACAGAAATACTAAAAGGTTTGGTTGGACAAAAGAAAAGTAATCTGTGTTGAAAAAAAATGTATCCGTGTGAACCTGAGCAGTCTATACTTCTGCAAGTGGAATACGATATGTCCTGGGTTAATCCGAGTCCAGACTAAACAGCATGCTAATGCAGATTAAAGCATGAGTTAAAAATAACATTGATATCCATGCTCATGGCTGGGATGTGATGGTGAAGGATGCACCACAAGCTTCAGAGACATAGAGAGAGGGAGAGAGAAAGATTACCAGTGAAATGCACTCTCAACATGGTTCTGTAAAACAAGGGGATCAGTGCTGATGCTAGTGAGAGTAGGATTTCTATGTTTAGAAAGAAGAGAAGAAAAGCAATAAAGACAAGAGGAAAAAAAGAGCAAATTAGAATTACTGTAATTTTTTTGGACATGCAGATTTCACATGTATAAACAAGAAAGGGACAGGAAGGCAAACATGAAGCTACAGATAGAAATAAGTCAATGTGAGAGGGAAATGGAGATTATTTGTGTAATCAGACATAAGACTTGCGGAGGAACATGAGCAACAGAAAGCAGTATCTCTATATCTTAGAATGTTGGCATTAAACAAATAAACTCCACTTACCTGCTTACCTGCAAAAGCAATCTTCTGCCCTTCAGCAAATGTACACATTCAACATTATACTCAACCATTCACACATTTGAACACTGTCACATACATGGCACACTTTCGTTGGACTACAACACAACTATATATATATATATATATATATATATATATATATATATATATTGTCTACCTCTTCCTCTCTCTGTATATATACATATATATATATATATATATATATATATATATATATATATATATGTATAGATGCACTATACAATCTCGAAACACTGAACTTTTGAATTCCAGTATCTTGAGACTGTATAACCGAAAGTCCACATAACCAAAACCCCATAACCGTGAAAATCAAAATCGCAACCATACACATACACACACCAGCACACAAGCAAACACACATACACCTACCTAACTACACCACAAGAAACAAAACAACACACACAGACATAACATAACATACAAACACACCTACCCTACCTATAAGCAGGGGGGGTGGAGCCCCCCTGCATCCTGCATCCCCCGACTTATATATATATATATATATATATATATATATATATATATATATATATATATATATATATATATATATATATATATAAATGCTAAGAAGAGATTCTGATGAAATCCCCAGGAGGGGATGAAAGCGCTCAATCTGTGAATTGTTCGTGGAATAAAAGTTTTTATAAAGCAGTTCCTGGCATTGACAGTGCTTTTTTAGCATTTATTTGTGGACTTTGCACTGTTGGGTTTTTGGACATTCATTTTATATATATATATATATATATATATATATATATATATATATACTAACTCCGAAGTCATACTAAACACACAAATACATAAAACCCACCACTACACACACACACACACACACACACACACACACACACACACACACACACACACACACACACTAAAATCCCTGCCCAATACCCTTACGAAAACACCACTTACCTGAATCCCCAGCTAAGTCCACACACCACACGTCACAAATGAGACATCACAACAGTAGAGTCGACATTCCCACATTCGATATAGTACAGTTTCGTGTAACTGCACTTTCGACTATACAGTCTTGAGATACTGAAATCCAATATTTCAGTATTTCGAGATTGTATAGTGAATCTATATATATATATATATATATATATATATATATATATATATATATATATATATATATATATATATGTATATATATATCTATGGGAACACTACTAAATCTCAAACTTTTGAAATCTCGAATTTCAAAAGCTCGAGACCATGTAGCCGAAATCGTACATTACCGAAAGACCAGAAGCGCAAAATTCAAAATCCCGATGGTAAGGGATTTTGAGTTAGCGCTTCTGGTGTTGCGGTTCAGGTAAGTATGTGTGTGTAAGTGTGTTTGTGTGGGGCTTTAGTGTGTGTGTGTGTGTGTGTGTGTGTGTGTGTGTGTGTGTGTGTGTGTGTGTGTGAGGGGCTATAATGTGTGGGTGTGAGTTTGTCTTGTGTGTATGTCTGTGCGATCTCGGAGTTGGAATATTAAAGTCGGGGGGTGTGGGGGGCACCCCATGCTTATCTTTAGTGTAGGGTGGTTTGTTTGGTTATGGGGGGAGGCTGTGTATATGTTTGTGTGTGTGCTGTATGTATGTAGTACTTTCGCGATTTTGAATTTCATGCTTTTAAAATGTCGGTAATGTGTGGTTTAGGGATTTTAGTCTCGGTATTGTGGGCTTCGGGATTGTGTAGTTTTGGTATTAAGTAGTGATTCCATATATATATATATATATATATATATATATATATATATATATATATATATATATATACACACACACACACACACACACACACATACACACACACACACACCACCAAAAAGTACTCCAGCACTGAAAAAACGAGAGCAAATATTGCAAATGGAGTTTTATTCAGAGCACAGTCTGCAGCACAGACCAGTTTTGCCACATGGCGTTGTCAGTGTGTGTCTTAATGGGCAACCAGCTCTAGTTTATGTAGCAGCATTTAAAGATACATTACATATTTGTGCTTCACCCTCTACAAATCCTTCTTTTTCTTCTAAACTACTAATATGCAGTGTTGAAAGACATGTCTAAATATATCAAAACCCCAAAACACAAAATCCCTTATATCGCATAACATATACACACCTAACAATTAAAATGTCCCCACTAGATATAACAAAATTAATTTTAAATACAACGTATTCATGCTTATGTTAAAACACTATACAATGCATTTATTCATAAAAATGGCTATGTTATTATTAAGGATAATTTCCCTTACCATTAATCGAGTCCTGGTTTAAAAAGGGCTCCTAAACAAATTATCCATCTATGTTCTTTGTTAGACAATATATTATGTCTAACAGTCTCATTCATAGATTGTGCCTTTACTATATCTGTTCCTACAAACACAAAATGGGCCGTATTATGAACTAGTGTATGCTTATATAGGGCACTTCGTATAGGTTTACATTAATATGTAAAGCTATCCTTTGTTTTAAAGTACAGGAGGTTTGTCCAATGTAAAAAGCTCCACATTGGCATATTGCCATGTATATTACCCATGTACTAGTACATTTAATTAAATATCTAATATCATAAACCTCCCTAGTATTTACTGAGGTGAAAGATTGTGTTTTGGAAATCATTTTACAATATTTACAATAACCACAATATATACTTCCCACTTGAGTCTGTGGTAATCCTGTAGATGAATAATTACCTCTCTTAAAGGAAAAAAAATGTTGTCCCAATGATTTACCCTTATGATAACCAAAACTGCATTGTTCATCAATTAGTATGGAAAAAAATGGATCTGAGTGTAACACATTCCAAAATTTTGAAATAGTTGCTTTACTCTTAAATGTATTACTACCATAGATGGTTATAAATCTCAATTTTCCTTTATTGGAACTCCGTGACCTTTAAATATCTTGTAACAAACTGGTTCTACTACCTGTTTTGGTCTGTAAATAGGCATTATCTATCACAGACTTTCTGTATCCTCTGTTCAAAAAACATAATTTTAAACCCTGAGCCTGTTTCTCATATTCTGCATTACCAGAACATATTCTCCTTACCCTCTGGAACTTGACTTTAGGTATGTTGTTGATGGTATGACAGGGATGACAGCTGCTGGCATTTAATATAGAATTTTTGGAAAAAGGCTTTCTACAGAGACTTGTGATTATAGTTCCATCAATTGCCTTAGTAACATTTACATCCAAGAAATCAGTAGTAAATAAATCTATTTTCCCACTGAAATTAATACCATATTGGTTGTTATTCAAATATCCTACAAATTCATGCCAGTCAGCTGCCTTTCCCTGCCATACCACCCAACAATCATCAAGGTATCTACACCACATTATAAGCTGAGATGTAAAATTATGTTCACTAGTGTAAATATACTGAGCCCCAAAATAGTCCATGAAGAGTTTGGCATAAATGGGGGCAAAAGTATCCCCAATAGCCGTTCCCCTCATCTGTAGATACCAATGATTGTTAAACTTGAAAGCATTATGTTCCAACACCAATTGTAACATGGACAACAAAAATTTCTTGTTCCCTAAAAGTACCCGACTGTTGCATCCAATAATGAACAGCTCTAATACCCCCTTCATGGGGGATACTAGTATATAGGGATTGCACATCCATTGTCCCTAGATGTGCCTCATTGGGAACCTGTAAATTCTCCTTCAACTGTA
>NC_056726.1:714241374-714256374 GCF_019279795.1 Protopterus annectens
AAGATAATAATCATAACAAGCTTAACTTAGCTTTACATGTGGGCAATCATATAATTAAGAGGAGCTAAGGAGAGAGATAGTAAAAAGTCAAAACTGCAAGCCATTCAAAATAGTGAACATGCAAACATGCATACTCACATAAAAATGCACATGTACACAAACACACAGACACACACAGACACACACACACACACACACACACACACACACACACACACACACACACACACACACACACTGGGTCAAGCACGTAGTTAATCTCAGTAATGTTTTAACATTTAAAAAAAAAAAATGACTTAAAGGGCACTACCCCTTTAAATATGTACATTTACAGTAAATGATTTAATCCAATGCAGTGATTTGTTTTTCTTTTTTTTTTTTCATTCCAAAGATTTTTTTTAAATGATTGTCTAAAAAGCCACATTCAAAAGGAACAGTGTTTGTATCTCCAAATACAACTGTACAGCACTTAGACTTACAAAATTTTGTAGACCCCACACTGCTTTATTATAAGAATCTCATTCATATTACTACTAAGCTCACAGGCAACCACCTCTTCTAAAACGCTAAATTTAAGGTTGTTCTTTGAATGTAAACATTAAAAAAAATGTCTAACTTTTGAAATGTTAAATTTTGACATCTAACAATATCCAGAATCTTGTTGCACCTGTGTAGTCTAAGCTACATATGCAAGAAATCATGTGAAATGCTGCCACAAATTGTTGGCCAAAGTGAAAAATTCCTTTGTTAATAACATTTGTCACCTTTAATCAAACACTGGCAGGCTGTGCATTTCTTGCACTTTTACCCAACTAATTATTTCTCATGGCAGCTGCACTATATTCAAGGTGACTACAGACTAAACAATCCATGATACGTTTAAATCTACACAGGCTTGTTTCAGTTTGTGTCGATATAACTGTGCCAAATGTGAATCATGCATACATTTCTAAGAACATAATTAGCTATAGCATATAAAACGTGATCCATAAAAATGTGGATTACCCATTGTTTATTGTTAACAACTGGTATTCTTGCTAATTGTATATGTGAGGCATTCGCTCAGTATTACTCACAATTTCTCTCTAAATATTTGATCTAAGATACATTTTATTTACCCTCACGTAAGAAGTCTGTAGCTGAAATCTGAAGATGTCTTGAAAAATTCACTTTCAGGAATAGTGTTTTGATTTTGAAACCTTAGCATATAGAAGCAAAATAATTAATGTAAAATGACGTATATTGCCTGCATGTATTGTAGAGGCATTCTTGTATGATACAAGGTAAGCCATATTCTACCCTCCTAATTTACATTTTGGGGAGAGTCTAGAAATAATGTTTAATCTATAGAGAGTAGATGTAAAAGGAAGACAAATCATGTTAAGATGAATTAAAACCTTCCAAATGCTTTCTTTCTTACCCATACAAATAAAAATCAAATAACTTGGGAATCTGCAATAATAGATAAAATGTGAATTGTCTATTGCTAATGTATATAGACGGTATTAAAAGTACCCGTTGCAAGATCAGAATAAGATGGTACAAACCCCACTGCTATCACTGTCTGTCTTAATTGCAAATATATCTGGAGACAAACAAAGTGACATGAGGAATTATAAGAATGGTATTTGACTTCAAATGCTTTCTGCATTCATAATGTGCAGATTTCTTGTTTTCTATCCCCTCTCTTTCAGCTTTTCCTGGTTAGGGGTCACCACAGCAGATGATCGGTCCCCTTATGATTAGCAGTGGATTTTTACATTGCTGAGTTGCCAGTCCGGTGTCCAACCTTCAGAGAAGGCACACACACGGACTCACGCACCTACCTGTATATCTTTTAATGTTCAGACGATCGCAGGGAAGACATACAGACTCCACACAGAAGGAACTCCAGCAGAGAATTGAACCGGAGAGCCTCTTGCTGTGAGGCAACAATACTGCTCAATAATATTTTTTGTCTGTCCTTCCTGTAAATGGGAGCACCGCTGTCTCCTACAAGTGCATGCTACAGCATCACACATTGGGATAGCACAGCTTCCCTTGATCCCATATTATTGTTTGCTTATATATGTAATTATTTATTTATGTAAATTGGGGAAGAGCCTTGATCTAGCATAACTATTGTCTGGTTTAACCTGGAGATATAATAAGGAAACATGGAGTTCAATAGAGTATACATTACAAAATATAAAAGTTAGTAACAAGCATGCACAGGATATTAAGTAGTGTTACAGATGTTAAATAGCTGTACCCAAATGAAAGATGAAACTGTTGCAGACTAGTTATAAGAAACCGAGTGTTTATTGCATTGCTTATGAAGTGAAAGCAGTGCAATCTCATGATTTATAGCCACATACACATATTTACAAGTATGATGTATATATAAATATTACAAGTGTGATGTATTCAAGTGGGTAGACAGGAAATGGTTAAAAATGAGGGGAGGTTAAGGTCAGGGGGTATGTGTGCAAAGGGAAATGTGCAACAAGGAAGAGGGATGTTGAAGTGAATTGGTTGATGGAGTCAGTTAAATGTTCTTAATAGAAAAGTTCTAGGTTGTTTCAAAGGGAGGGATTAAGCTATCAGCATGTTAAGAAAATATATCTTGAAGAGAGACTTTTGTCATATTGCTATTGTGAAGGCATCAGCATTAGACTTGTTGTAGTAGGTGTTTTCTCAGTTTACTGCAAAATATAATGTAGTATTAAATCTCCTATATTGCTATATGGATGGATTTGTAGCTGAGACAGCTGAGTGCAGTTTATTTTAGGAAGATTGCTAGTTAGGGATTGAAAAATTAGAAGGTGAAAGACTGCAATGATTGCAAATTAAGCAGAGAAAGGAAAGGAATTAAGATTGAGCAGTTTGAGGCTATTAGAAGTATTGTACTTAGGATTACTGGGCTCCACTTTGTGTTCATTGAATTTATACAATGGTGTTCCCTTACAAGTGATAGGGTAATGAACCTGCAGATGGCATTTGATGTAAGTAGTAGTGAGGTAAGGTTCTTTTATGAAGCTATAGTGATTAAGGGGTGTCTGTAGCAGAAGCTATGCTAATCATCCTGCTGGGAAAAGAGTGTGTGTGGGATTCTTGTAGCCAAGAGCAGCTGTTTCATAACTTTTGCTTTGCTAGTTTGGATATGCTATTGAAAGCTGAGGAATATGTAAAGCAAGACTCCACATATCATCATTTCTTTATTGTTTCTAAGGGTACAGAATTGTTGTATTTGAACAAACCCACTGGAAAGCAACTTTTTTTGTTCAGTTTTAATTTGGGTGCAGTGTTATGGGCAATCACACATTCCTCATTTTGATCCTGACATTCATTGTAGAAGAAGCCCTGTAATTAGAGTGCAAAGATCACAAATCATGACCTAGTATCTGGAACAACACTGTCTCTATCAGTTGGGTAATGATCACATTGTTAATCATTGAGATAAGTATTGAATATATATAAATATATATATATATATATATATATATATATATATATATATATATACATAGCTATACACACACACAGAGACAGCGAGAGACATATCTAAAGTGTGATTTTGTGTGTGTGTGTGTGTGTGTGTGTGTGTGTGTGTGTGTGTGTGTGTGTGTGTGTGTGCGTGTGTGCGTGTGGGGCTATCTGCCACCGACAGATGGACATGAGAGAGAATCAGAAGGCTATCTGAATTCACTCAATTTGATTTTGGTTGTAGTTGCTCTTTGCATAGTTCTGCACATGTCTCTCAGGTAATACCTGACTAGTGACACTGAGAGACGGTTAAAGAGCTGAAGTTTAAGTATTCTTCACATCTGTACCATGAACAGTAATGGCACTGGCTGGGATATCCTTGACATCTATATCTTGAGAAGTAATGGCACTGGCTGGGGTATCCTTGACATCTGTACCCTGCCTAGTAATGTCACTGGCTGGGGTATCCTTGAAATGTGTACCTTGAGTAACAATGGCACTGGCTGGGGTATCCTTGACATGTATGCCTAAAGCAGTAATGGCACTGGCTGGGGTATTCTTCACATCTGTACCATCTGGTGTGGTTCAACAGCTAGATCTTGCTAGGATATGGCCTGCACTTTTGAAGCTGACCCTAAAGACATGAGCCTAGGAACAATAATTAAAACTGCAAAGTATTGTCTTCATGCCTCCTTCTGAATCTAGTAACACTGGCCAGCAAGGTTTAGGCAAGTGTTGTTCTTCTCCCACCAAAAGCCTTCAAAAGCCAGCCTAGATATGGGAAGTACTCCAGTTGTTCTAATTCTTTTAAGACCTGTCTTTTAAGACCACCTCTTTAAGTTATATGACCAAGTTCCAGTGCTAGCTTCTGACAAGTTCTTTCCAACCCAAGTGCAACATTTGAAAGGAGATTACCTGTCTGTCATAGTCTCACTTTCTGACTTCTAGTGCTTGAGTTTAACCCAAAAATTCAGGTCTAACTATACAATATTCAGGGAAAGCTTTTCTTCACCTCCTTCTCCTGGGAAGGGGACTCAGAAACACATAATGCCCTCTTAAAACATGCTAAGACCCACAACTCATAATTAAAGGAAAGGATAAAATAATATACATTGTGACACCGATGATGCATAAGGTAAAATAAGTAATTAATTAAAATATATTGTTCAGACACAACAGATACATTAGCACATTGACTTATTGATATATCCTCCATGAAGAGAGAAATGTTACAACTCATATCCAGGTAACTCTACCTTTTGAATGACTGTCAGACAGCTCACCTACGTCTGTCTCATTGTTACATCAATGTTCAACTGTACAAAATCAACAGATAAAACCTTCAACTTGATGAAATAATTTTGAAATACTTTTTTGCATATTAGAACCCCCCTACACCCCCATGCTGGGCAATTTGCCTCCAAGCATTATTGTATGTATATATATATATATATATATATATATATATATATATATATATATATATATATATACATATGTACACACTAAAAATGAAAATCTTACAACAGGAATCAGTGTGGTCACATACATAGAAACTACACCAGCAGTGATTTCTTTAGCAAAATCGTAATGAAGAAGTCTGACAGCAGGGAGTTGAGTTTGACCTGTTAGAATCTCATGGATTTTACAGTGGAGGAGTAGTAGAGATGTCCTATCATGCCGATGAGGTTTTCCACAGAATGGCATGTGGCGTCATTGTTTTCTTGTTACAAATGTTTGAATAATTGTTTGGAAAAAAATGGATAATGTGGAGTCTTTAGTCATTCTATTCCTCCATGCCATCCATGCAAGATATAAGTATCCAAGTTCTGATGACAGCCCCTACAGGCTCTCAACAGACTAAAATAATATTTTAACTAAGCATCCAATGTCAGTCTCAAGATGTCTTTAATACAGCACAAGTCCCAGACACTAAAGCACTGTTTCACTATCAAGTAGAATAAAGCCTTCAGTAGTTCATTACTTCATTAACAATTGTGTCTGAGCTGGGAGACCCAGCAAAACGCAGACTCCATAAAACGCTGATCACCTCTAGAACCTATTCTGGAATCTCATTTGCTTTTCACACTTTTGCAGAAGAGGATTGCCAGATGTGAAGTGGAACTCTATTCCATAGATACTCCTTAGACTGTGTTAAACAGCCTGCTCTTAAGGCAGACTTGGTCTCATCAGTTTTATAAGTATAACCAATTCCTTTCGGTGATATACTTGTGTGCAATAGTTCAAGATTTAACAAGAAACAATATTCTTCATTCCATTTCCCTTTGTATGCCAAACATTTTTCCACTCAAGTTGCTGTAGCTAATTGTAAAAAGACCCAAACTTTCCAGTCATGTCTGATAAGCTAAGTCTCTGCATCCATTAATTCACCTGGTATATGTTCATTGTAAACTCTCCAATATTAGGAGAAGTCCCCTATTATATATACAAAACAACCTATTACACTCAATGATGTGGCAGCTATATATTGTAAACAGTCTCCAAAGAAATTCATTTGTGCCTGTAGAGAAATCCTTAAGAATTAACTGAGATACTTTCAGTGCTTTAGCTTTTACTATTTGAGCATTAAACCAAACTTTAAAAAAGTTACATATAATAATTATAATAATTCCTAAGTTGTTATATCCTGACAAGTTCTGCAACTTGATTGGTCCCAAATTCACATTTAATTGTACCCTAGGTCCCAAAGTAAAGGAGAGCACACTTATCCTTATTGACACTCAAATCTGTTTGGTCAAACCATAAATTCACATTACACAGATCATCAATAATGCAGACCAGATCTTCTGGGTTTATGACTATACATCTTGTTTTAATGTCATCTATGTATTTGACCATCCAGACAGTAGGTATAGTTGGAATAAATAAAAAGACTAAATTAAATAACCGAGGACCCAGAACTGAACTTTGTGGAATAACTTTACTAGTTACCATCCAATCTGATGTATTGTCAGTGAGCCTCACTCTGTTACCTTTCACTCAACCATTTGGCCACCCAATGAATAACTTAACAATTAACCACAGCGTCCAGAATAGCAAAGCGAGGTACACTATCAAAAGCTCAAAAGCTCTTGATACATCCAGATACACTACTACAATAGACAAATCCTTATCCAATGTTTCATACACTAGATTATAAAATGATATAAGGTTAGTAAATGCATTGAAATAAGTTAAACAGTTATTTTCCAACACTGATTCTGCAGTACAGTATAAGGGGGGGAACTGCACTCCTGAGTTTGCCATCACCCAGATGAAATGCTAAACTGAGGTCTCATCTGCTTGAGCTGGAGGCAGCTCTAGTGTGTATAAAAGATCCCACAGCAATTATAGAAAACAGCAGGATAATTTCCTCCTGCAATATGGCAAACCTTTCTCTGGTTAGCATGAATAGTATCTTGGGTCACTACTGAAAAGAGGCCAGTGGTCTAGTGGGACAAAGCAATTCAGCAAAGCATAAATAAAAAGTTATGGTAAAGGTGGCCAAAATTATTTTTGTTACAGTAGAGCATAGTTCAACTACTGTCCATGTTCTAGTTTTCTCTAATAGACCAGGCAGCTCAGAGACTGGTAATCATGTATGGCACTGAGACCAAGGAAGAATTAATAGAAATACAGGCACGTCCACCTAGCTATGCATGCCATAGTAATTCTGTATGTACTGATGACATGATTAGATCAGCAGACCCTCATAGGTGCATGAAAAGGGGGTAAAGGCAGGACCTTTCTATGTATGATGATGACATTAGAATGGCACTTTTGAAATCTCCCTTCTAGTGGGCAGGCTCTTTTTATGCGAGCCTTGCAGGGTCAATCTAATGACCTCTAGGAGTAGAAGCAGCAACAGACTGCAGCTGAAATTCCATTTGATGCGCCCCAGGGATTTTATTCTTTTGCTAAGTCTTTTGTTCACACCATACCTCCTTACCTTGTATGAAAACCAGTTTCTCACGGGATTTCAGGTCCCAAAAGGCCATACTATCACCCCAGCTGTAAATCCTTCCACCTTCAACCATACTTACAGTACCAGATCCTATCCAACATTTTGTTCAGTCTATCAACATCTCAACCCCAGACATATTAGCTCTAGATCCAAACATTACCACAAACTAATAAACAAATTCCTGAAGTTCATCACCAAGTACAGACTCAACCTAATACTTGGTGGTGATATTCACCCCAACCCTGTCCCACTCACTTCAGATACACATGCCCCCTCTACTTGCAATCTAAGCTACAAACCTACAATTAATAGGCCAACTAACTCTCTCCTAGTCTGTCATCTCAATATTAGATGCATTAATAACCAGGTACATGAATTGCATGCACTTCTGGATGTCCACTCCCCTGAGATTCTCTGTTTATCTGAAACCTGGTGAAAACCTAACACTAAAGACAATGAAGTGTTACCACCTGGGTACAACATACACAGGCTGGATCGTGCTTTGAGGAAGGGGGGTGGGGAAGCTGTACTCTACAAATCTGAGTTGAATGTCATCATAGATGTAATACAACCTCCTCAGATTAATAACTCAGAGATTCTTGCCACCAAATTGCAACTTAATAAAAATAAATGCATTAATATCATCTGTATGTACATTCCCCCAGGTAACAATATATCTACATCTGAAGATATCCTGCACTGGCTATCATGTCACTACCCCCAAGAAACCCTACTACTTGGAGACTTTAACATAGACTGGGGCACCTGTTCCTCAGAATCCCCAACCACCCATATTAACCTGCATGCATTTACACAAATCATATCCACCCCTACCAGGATAGGTAAACCCAACCAAAAAGAAAGTATACTTGACTGGGTACTCATAAACTGTCACCCCCAACTGTACACCTCTGGTACCCTCCTTAATGGCCTAAGTGATCACCTTCTCACATATGTAATTAAGCACAAAACCATTAATTCCCAACAACCCTTACTCAGAAAGGTTAGAAACAATAAAAACTCTGACCCTGCCAAATTCCAACAAGAACTAAACTCATGTAATTGGTCTATTCTAAAACACCTCCCCTTAGAGGAAGCAGTAGCATACTTTAACAACAAATTCCTTGATATCCTTGATTTGCATGCACCTGTTCGTTCAAAGAGAACCAAGGCAAAAACTGCACCATGGCTTTCTATAGAGTCTAAACTCAAAATTACCCTTAGAAAGAAAGCATGGGCTTTATGGCATTCTTCTAAAGACCCTCAAGATCACATTAAATACATGCAATCCAGGAACAAAACCAAAAAATCTATTTTACAAGACAAAAAACAATACTACTGCAATTTACAGACAGTAAATCAAAATAACCCTCAAAAGGTTTGGGCAGGTTTAAATAATCTACTACATCCTGGGCAAACTTCAACCCCAATCCCTGCTGCTACTATTGATAAAACCCCTGAAGATGTTTCTGATAGTTTTAACCAATTCTTTACTGAGACAATTCAAGCCCTAACTAGCCAACTACCTCCTAGCTCCCGTGGTCCTGAAAGTAGCACCCCTAGAAACCTACTCACGTTCAGCTTCCAACCAGTCACCACTTCACTTATCCGTACCTTGATCAAAAAATTAAAACCCACTAAACTTTCTGCTGATCAACTCCCTGCCGAGTACCTACAAAAATCAGCTGATGCTATTGCTTACCCCATCTCAATACTAATCAATCGAACCATAGTAGAAGCTAAAATTCCCACCATCTGGAAAATATCCTATGTAATTCCACTTCATAAAGGAGGCAGCTCTACTGAATTCTCCAATTATAGGCCAATAGCTATACTCTCTCCACTTGCAAAGATTATGGAAAAATATATTCATAGACAACTCATGCACCACCTAATCCAAAATCACCTTATGGAAGACACTCAGCATTACTTCCGTCCTCATCACAGCACTACTTCTGCCCTCCTAGCCTTTACTAACACCATAAACCATAAACGCAACAATAATTATATATCCTCAGCCCTCTTTTTGGATCTTTCCAAGGCATTCGATATGGTTGATCACCAACTTTTAATATACACCCTGTAAACATTCTGTCTAGATACTGGAGCCCTCCAATGGTTTCAATCCTACCTGAATGGTTGACAGCAGGCTGTCCTCTGGCAGAACAAACTCTCTAATCTTCTACCTAACACCCTTGGAGTACCACAAGGCTCTATACTAGGGCATTTGCTGTTCTCCATCTTCATTAACGAGATTTATACTGTCATCCCAAAAGTCAGCTGTATCCAATATGCTGATGACTCTACTCTGATTTGCTCAGGCACATCTCCAGTAGAGTTATGGTCAGCTACCCAGACCACCTTTAATAGAATAGAAAACTGGCTTTCTGAACATCGTCTGATCCTAAATCCCAAAAAAACTAAAATGCTGTTATTTTCACCAACACGTAGGTCTACCACTTTCACCTTTACCATAAAATCAAATGATGGCACAATAATCTCCCCTGACCCATCTACAAAACTATTAGGTGTTATCATAGACAATAATCTAAAATTTGACCTACATGTTAACCAAACTATCAAAATCATCAATAAAAAACTAGGGTCACTTTACAGAATAAAAGCCTTCCTAACCTCTCCAGCTAAAAATGCCATAGCTCGCTCTCACCTTCTTTCAACCCTTCTGTATGCATCCCCTCTACTTTCGAATTTAAGCAAGAAAACTCTCAATTTGCTGCAACCACATTGCCAGGTTTGCCACTGGGCTGCCTTTTAGGACACATCATTGCATCAATCTAAATCAGCTTGGGTGGCTTGAACTACCCAGCCTAATTCAGTATAACCAACTGATTATGGTCTATAAAATCCTCTATAATCCGGACAACACTCCTACACTTAAAAATATTATCACCCCCTATAACAATCCTAGACCACTTTGATCCTCTGACAAACTACTAATTCAGACTAGCAAAATTAATAACACAGCCGGTGATTCTCTCTTTGCAAACTCTGTAAGTAGATCCTGGAACTCTCTTCCAGCTGATATTACCTTACTTTCCACCTTAGGTCCATTTAAAACTAGACTCAAACAACATTTGTCACTTAACTGGCTATGTCAATGTATCAAGCCTGGCTAACTCTCTCTAGAATGTGTAAAAAATCTGTTAACCAGTTTACTGTGTAATTTAATTTAATCCTGACTTGTGCTCAGGATTAACTGTAACCTGTGGAACTTGTTTAACTTGCTTACTTATGTAATCTCTGTAAATAGTCTGTTTGTAATATGTAATGCTGGTATTATGTAATGCTGTATCTGCTTACCCTTGGAGCTTTTCTCCCCGGGCCTCCTCTGAAAATGGACATGCATCCAGTCGGACTATCCCGGTCAACAAATGTAAAATAAAATAAAAAATAAAAAATAAGTCTTTTGTGACTTCTAGGAAGAAGAAATATAAATGGAAAGTTAGGAAGTCACCTTTCCTTAAAGACATCTATGCAAAGGTAGCTGAGCACAAAAAGCATATAAGCTGAAATGTGTAAATGTTGTTGGCTCAGTACTAATATCTGCTTTCTTTATGTCTAGACCAGTTAGTCTGCAACTCAGCCAGGGGGGTAATAAATATCCTGGACTTAGTCCTCACCAATAAGGGACAGCTCTCCCCCTAGCAATTGGAATTCACTCCCTGGTCAAATCGGACTACAGATCATTAATATTCACCTTAAGACTGAAGCTAGAAACATCCTCCAATACCACAGCATTCAGAGATTATGCCAAAGCAAATCTACTGAAACTGAATAATGACCTAGCTACATTTAACACACCCCTCCAACCTGATGACAGTGCTGCGTATGCAGAATCCCTTACTGTCAAATTCTATGCATATGTGAATGGCTGCATAGCTATAGCTGTCTACCTTCAAAGTAAATACAATGCTAAATTCCAAAATAAGCCCCTATGGTCAAACCAAAATATAAACAGGTCTATAATAAAAGAAAAAAAAAAGAAAAATGTAACTCTTGAGATGCAAAAAAAAAAAAAAAGCTCTTGCTAAACTTAGCAGGGAATTCTGGACCCTGATCAAATCAACCAAAGCTAGATATGAGGTAAAAAGGACAATTACAAAGCTTTCTTTAACTATGTTAGAAAACTATGAAACAGTACCTAGCAGTGTGCCAAGCTAATAATAAATATCACATACCCAGTCCTCAGAAGATCTAGCTAATCCACAACAAGATAAATTAACTTTAACTTCATCACCCTCTCTCCTACATTCCTTGATCTCATACCCACATCTACACCCCCAACCCAAATCTCCCATGAACAAGTCCTCAAAGCACTGTCAAAGGCCAAGAACATTCCTTCTGTGGGGCCAGATAAGATACCAGGCTGATAGCTTGCCATCCTGAAACTGGACCTGGTAGACTCTGTCCCTGCAGAACCCATTCAATGTCAGCCTCCAAACAAGCTTTGTGCAAGGATGAATGGAAGAGAGCAACTGTCATTCCCTTGCACAAAGGTGGGGTGTCAAAGAACGTTGAAAATAATAGACCTATAAGTATGACAAGCTTCATCTGTAAGGTTATGGAAAAGATCATTATGGAATTAATAAATAAGGACATAGGCAACATACAAACTTTCAACCCAAGCCATTTCAGATTTGTTAAGAGAAGATCCTGCATTCTTAACCTGGTTGATTTCTTCAAGAATGTTACTAAAGCAATGGATGAGGACACATCGGTGCAGACTGATTATCTAGACCTCACAAACATGTTGATCATCATCCCACACTTGGTTATCATAGATTATCCCAGCTAAATGTTAATCTGTATGTTATTCGTTGGGTAGCAAATGGGCCCAGTAGTAGAACCCAGGAGAATAGAACCCAGGAGAATAGGGTATGCTTCTTTAGCTTTTCCAGAAGATATGTCACTAGCAGTGTACCCCAGGGTTCAGTCCTTGGGCCACTCCTCTTTGGCATTTATCTCTCAGACATCAAAGCTACTGTTTAGGGTTTATGGCTGACCACATTAATACATGCCTGTAAACTTGGTGCCATCATAAACCCCCTATAAGACACCAAGATCCTCCAAAAGGATATTTTCCAAACCAATAGATGGTGTCAAAACCATGGACTAAAACTGATTGCCAAGAAAAATATTCTTCAACAAGCAAGAAGCCTCATACAACTATCAGAATGAAAAATTACCCATGAAAACTTATCTAGCAGTTAGGCACCTGGAAACCCAGATAGATAAGTAACTACTCTTCATTCACCAAATATACATTGTTGTAAGAAAGCTTCTTTTCATTGCGCAGGTTATTACTAAGGGTATGGTGTCCAGTTCCAAGGATGTGATATGGCCTCTTTAGAATTGTCTTCCTCTCTGCATGAAGCAAAGAATTTCACTTACACTATTAAAATATAATTTGGAAGAATGGATTGGTAATCCCAAATTCATCCCGTCTTTAACACCCTTGTACCTCTTAGATCAGGACAAGATGTAAATATTCTGCTCATCTCTGGGTTATTTGCACTTAAAATATGAGGGCTAAAAACATCATGGGAATGCATGACCTCTACTTAATTACTCATTATGATCTATATACCACTATCCATCAAATATGTAACTAAAGGAACACAACAGATGCAACTGCAAAATTGCCTAACTTGTTTACGTGTTTATTTGTTCTTTAATTTTTTCATTAATCAGTTCATTCATTCAATGCCTCTGTCCTTATTTATTTATCCATCTACATATTTACTTGTAGGCTAAATAAATATGGTTAATGCCAACTATATACTCTATATTTTTTGTCAAAGTCTAGTCTTCTAGAGTCTGGTCTTTGTCAAAGACTGCTTAAAATTCATTGAAACTTCACAGTAGTTTTGCCACCTTTTCAGATACTGATGTGATATGTTGAACTGAAATATTAGGTAAATAGAACTACCAGAGACCACTACACCCTCCTCAGAAATCTGTCCAAACAAGCAATTAAACATCATAGCAGCCATCATATGAAAACACATCAGTCAAACCTTTTTTACTCCCCTAAACAATTCTGGGCACAGTTCATCCAGTTATCAGGTGACAAGACTACTCCAATGTTAGTTCCTCTTCTCTGTCATTGTCAGACTTTAGCAGTCACTTCAAAACCTTTCCTTCCTTCAGTTCACGTATTTCTCTCCCTCACTCCACCTCTCCATTATCCTGATTATACTCCCCTCTTGTACTTTAAAAAGATTGTAATGACAGATATTATAGCTCTCCTTGAAATCTTAAAACTTGCCTCACCTAGTTAGTGATGACTGAAATTAGGGGTACAGAGAATAGACAAGAGAAGGGCTGAAATTTACTTGAGAAAACTGGCAAAGGAACCAAGATATTGGGACCAAATAATTAGAGAGGGAAAGGTAATAGAATGTGAAGAGGCCAAGAATACATTTGGACTGCAGGCTAGAGATTGCCTGCCCTATCAAGGATTGATATCAAAGTATAGGCAAAGAGAAAGAAATAGTGATAAAGATCAACACTGGTAGAACTTTTAGTAGAGCAGATGCTGCTGTTAAAAAAGGATAATTAGTAGATCATGTAAAATATTGTATGATAACTATAGGAATCAATCACAGGATGTTAGAAGGAACTGGGAAAAGAGACTAGATAAGCAATTCACACACACACACAAAAACAATGGGGATATATGTATGAATCCCAAATATGCAACAAAGTCTAGAATATTTAGGCTCTTTGCTTGGAATTGTTTGCACAGTTATTTTTATACCCCAAGCAGCCGCCTAAGACTTTTTTCTTAGGTAGATTGTAAATGTTGAAATGTTGGAGGCATGATGGGAAAGAAGGAGAAAACTGGGAACATATTTTTTGGGAGTATAATGAGTTGGCAGACTTTAAAAATTCCCTACAGACTACTCTGTCAGACTAAGGAAATGATTTTTTGAGCAGTGATACAGAATCAGAGTTGCCTAGACATAGTAAGATGTTGTTGAGTTTAATTATGATGGTTGCCAAAAAAGCAATTAATATAAAATGGAAATCAAAGTCTAAACTAACGGTACTAAAAGTAGTGAATATAGTAAAAGAGATAAAACAACTGGAAGTGGGATCTTTAGAAAAGGGTAGGAGCAAATTACATAGGAAAAAAAACAGGAATTGTGAGGACAATACATGCAGAATAACGTTCTGAACGAGGAATGAAACTGAATGGAAGGCAATTTATGAATGAAAGATGTAATGTCTGACTGACAATGATTGGATAGATTATAAGTGATGTATAATGTTTGCAACTGAAAATATGTTAATATGGTTTGTATTCATTTATATAAATGTATGATTGTCTATGCAATAAATGATAATTTGATAAACATGTTTCTTGTTTTAAAAATAAATAAATAAAACTTGACTCATCTGCAGAGACAGACACACACTCCTTCTATACTCAAACTTCCCGAACTTCCAGTCTTACTATATGCCAATGGCGTGGCTATCTTCTCCTCTAATCACTAATCCAACTCAATTCATCATGATCTGCAAAAAGATTCCCTCTCCCTCATTAA
>NC_056726.1:714261374-714271374 GCF_019279795.1 Protopterus annectens
CAAAGTGGGGCATGTGGGTGTGGCACTGGCCACACCCTCTACCGTGATGTCACCACCAGAGTGGTGAAGAAGATACTGTTATGGGTATGACAGATGGCTGTTGGAGTAGCAGCTGGATGGATGAATGACTGGATGGATGGCTTGATGGATGGATGGATGGATGGCTGAATGAATGCATGCATGGCTGAATGGATGGCTGGCTGCATGAATGGATGGATGGCTGGCTGCATGAATGGCTGGGGGCTGGATGGATGGCTGGCTGGAGTGGCTAGCTGGTTGCTGGGAGTAGCTGCTGGATGGATGGCTTGATGGATGGATGCCTGGCTGGATGGATGATTGGCTGCATGAATGACTGGATGGCTGGCTGCATGGCTGGCTGGCTGGCTGGATGGATGGAGGATGGCTGGATGGATGGATGGTGGATGGCTGGATGGATAGATGGAGGAGGAGGATGGCTGGCTGGCTGGCTGGAGGAGGAAGATGGCTGGCTAGAGGAGGAGGATGGCTTGCTGGCTGGATGGAGGAGGAGGATGGCTGGCTAGATGGAAGATGGCTTGTTGGCTGGCTGGCTGGCTGGCTGGATGGAGGAGGATGGCTGGCTGGCTGGATGGAGGAGGATGGCTGGCTGGCTGGATCGCTTGTTATATAAAAAAAAATTGCGGTCTTTTTTTAGCTGCTGTAGAAGTGCTTAAATCAAAGTGCCCCTACAGCCACGATTTTTGCAGGGCTATTCCTGCCCCAATCCCCACCCCTTTCATGAATTGCAGCCAATTGCTGCACGAATTAAAGCACGTGGACCTAACAGGCAGCAGCTTTGCCTGCAGGTCCGGGTTGGTGATGTAACTGAATTGCCATAAAAAGCCGGAAGTAATTGCGACTTTTCCATGGCACTTCAGTGCAATCGCAAAACTGGGACTTTTAAGGTCCCACTACTTGATACAGTGGGCAATGGGGTAAGGTGGCTTAACCAGTGAGTGTCCCGCTGACAACGGGACGGGTGGCAACCTTATCTCTATCTTCCTCTTACAATATGATATAGTCTGTTGCTTACCTTGAGTTTCTGTCTTGCCAAGTTCCTTCTTTACTTTCTTTTCTAACACTTAAACTGCACATATCGGGCTCTTACCCTCTCTCTTCATATGACTTATGGTATAAGACACAAAGCGGTTTGCTTGCCATGCTTTCAAATGATTCAGACTCATCTGTGTCTTTAGAATGATAAACGTTTACAGACTAGCACAAAGTACTCAAACTGTCTATATAAAAGGCAAATAAGCTACTATTTTTTCTACTGCCAATGCCTTTACAGTTGAGTATTTTACCAGCCTTTCTTAACAGTTTAGGTCATGCAAGAAGATTACCCCCAGTGTCCCCCTCCTTATTTTTTCCTACTGTTCAACCTGAAGTTGAGTAGCACTTTTATGGGGTTTTGATTAATAGGTTCATAGATTCATAGGTTTATACTAGGCTATCTGCCCTAAGGCATTTATAAGCCTAGCCCAGAGTTTTTGTGGCTTACGCCACCCCTTATGTTAAAAAATACTGTGCACATTAGTTTGTTGTGCCTCTGTCCAGCACTGACACAGAGATGATTCCCAGGGTAAACCTACGATCTCCCATCCACCGGTCAAGATTACTCTTGAACAGAGCCAGCAAGGTGCTCTGCCTCACATGGACTGGGATTTTATTCCACAACATAGGGAGTCTCTGGGTGACAAATCTATCCCTCCAGCATGTCCTATTTATATCCGTGCTAAGGTTTAAGTCACTTGCTCTAGTGGATCTGGTAGATTTGGATTTTTTGAGGTGGAGCATGTCCATTAATTCCGGGTTGGACATGGCCTTGTATGTCAGGCACAGGTCACCTCTGAACAGACGGTATGCGACTGAATAGAGCTGGAGTTTCTTCAGTCTGGCAGCATATGACAGATTTTGGAGTCCCTTTATCCTTTTGGTGAGGAACTTTTGGGGTCTCTCCAATTGCTGCAGGTGTCGGGTGAGATACATCCCGAATGGGGCATTGTACTCTATCATTGGTCTGATAAGTGAAGAGTACAGGGGAACAATGACCTCACTTGATCTGGATGTGAATCCCTTCATGATCAGGTGGGCAATGTAGAAGGTTTTTCTAACCACTTTAGCAATGTGAGTGTCAAAAGAAAGGCCACTGTCAACCTGGGTCCCCAAGTCCCTGATAACCTCTTCTGTGCTTAGTGGATTGCTACCTATATGGTAGCTTGGGGTTACCTTGTTTTTCCCGAAGGGTATGACTATACATTTTTTGGCATTTAACTTCAGGCTATGGCTCTGGCACCAGCTATCAGTTTCCGTGAGACCCCTCTGAAGGATATCTGTGTCCGATGTACTTTCCACTATGGCTCCCAGTTTGCAGTCATCTGAAAACTTTGTCAGCCATAGTCCTCCTATGTTAGCCTGTACTTTTGAGAAGTAGATGCCGAACAACAGGGGGCCAAGGACTGAGCCCTGTGGGACACCACTTGTGACCGGCTTGGAGTCTGACATGGCGCCAGCTACTCTAACCCTGTGGGTTCTGTCCTTTAGCCAGTTTGCAACCCATCTTGTGACATATGGGTTTACATTTAAGCTGGTAAGTTTCTCTATAATACCCGAGAGGGGTATTGTGTCGAAAGCTTTTGCAAGGTCAAGGTAGGCTGTATGGACTGCCTTTCCCTCATCAATGGCCTTGGTGACTGTTTCGAAGAAGTCGACCAAGTTCAAAAGGCATGATCTGCCCTTGACAAAGCCAAACTGGGTCGGGTCCAATGTCTGCAAGTCCCCTATGTCTTTGTTTATGATCTCCATTATGATCCTCTCCATAGCTTTGCAGACCAGGCTTGTTAAGCTTATGGGGCGGTAATTACCAGGGTCCGTAGAGGCACCGCCTTTGTGGAGTGGGACCACAGTTGCCGTACGCCACTCCTTGGGCATGTATCCTGTGGTAAGGCTAAGATTAAACAGCTGCCTTATGTGCAGGTTTAGTTCCTCATTGAGTTCGTGTAGCACACAGCTGGGGACACCATCCAGTCCCATTGATGCAGTGTTTTTAGCTTTAGAGAGAGCAGCTTTTACCTGCGCATTGGAGATGTCTGGGAGGCTGCACTGCGCTGGGATAGTTATCTCTCCTTTTGGGGGGGAGAGGGGGGTGAAATTTGCACTGAACCTGTCTGCCAGTATGTTGGCAATGTCTGTGGGTTCAGTGATTTTTGTATCATTTTGGACTAATTCTGAGCATATCTGGGAGTTTCCACCCAACTTTCTAATAGGGGCATTATTTTTGACTTAATGGAATCTATCATGTTTTATATCAATATTTCATCATGCTATGTTTATTCTCATTATTTCTATATTTTTTTCAACTTCTTCATGGCTTTTCTTAATATATGTATTGTTTTTCGGTGAAGACAACACTAAAACCATGAAAGTGTGCTTTGACAGCATTCTTTTCCAAATAGACAAGCCAATCAATTTAACTGATTAATAAATACAGTGTCTACATTTATTCATCTCAAAGTGATAAAATAATTTCAATACAATTAAATGAATGCAAGACTGAAACCAGTATCAATCCAGTATGAAACTTATCAAAACTATAGCTAGATATTGACAGCATATAGTTTGCATAGCTTTTTTATCTTTTAAAAAATTAACTTTCACTTCCATTCTTTCTGCAGTGTTGTATAACAACATATAAACAAAATGATAAATCCCAGCAGTGGCTACCCTTGACAGCATGCCATCATTACCACAGTTTCATCTGAATGGACTCCATTCACTGTTACCCTCTGTGTCCTGCAGACAAGATAAAAGTTTACCCATCCTACCATCTTAGAACCCAGTCCAAGCTTTTCTAATTTACTAACTAGTCACTTAAATGTTATTGTTGCAAGTGCTTTGCTAATTTTTTGCATGTCTTTTCGATAGAATCAATAACATCTTATTTATTTATTTATTTTATTTATTTTACATTTGTTGACTGGGAGAGTCCAACTGGATTACAAGTCCATTTTCAGTGGAAGCCCGGGGAGAAAAGCTCCAAGAGAACAATTTTTTACAAAACATAGCTTTAAGGACAGACTTTTGACATACAATTTCCATAGAAGAGACTTTGACATACATATTAACTAACAGGATACATTCATTCTCTACAATAGAATATCACATTTTAGAAGATATTCCTAAGTTTAGGATTCCTGTGCTAGATTTACTATCAGAGTAAAAGCAGAGAGACGTAGAATAAGGCTTTGAGAGAGCAGATGATGTTCGCTATAGTTGAGAAAGATAAAGATATCAAGTCAGCCATGTCTTACTAGAAGTAACCATTTGAAATTTTGGGACTCACTAGAGTGTGTCCCAAAACATAGAGACTAAATGGATGAAAAAATTTGACTTATATACATTGTGTGATATTGCCATTTCACAGAATATTCACTTTTCGTCAAGGTAGGGCCATCCCAGAGTTGGAATTTATAGGTTTGAGGGGTGGGCAGAAAAGAAATTTAAAGGAGAAGAGCAATGTTCGAGGTTCGTGCTTCTCCAGTAGAATTTTTTTTTTTTTTTTTTTTTTTTGCCATTTGGCATTTTGAATGCCAGCATTTCAATAGGGAGCCCTTACTAGGTCTTGCAATAAACCATTGTTGTCTTGGGTCATATGCTCCACTGTCAACTTGATGTTGTAAATTTCTTTCATCCTTATATGTTTTGTTTAAAATTATATCTTCTTTAAGGAGTGGGCCATTGTTTTCATGGCTCAGCAATAAAATACAAATTCCTCAATCTGCTGTCCCCAAATCAGGTGGCAGAGGACACACACTATGACAGTATGATGCTAGAGAATAAATGCTTTTACCTTTATGACTTATGACTGCCAATAAAGTGACTGATAAGCTTCTGCATAATAAGCGAAGGTGTCTCCTCCTGAAAGATTTTCTGTACGGTACACATTTCTTTATAAAATCTATACAGAAAAGAAAATTCAACTGATGTCTGCTCCTGCTTTCACTGAACAAAGCTGGTGATACTATTATGGATGTTCATCATGTTTCACTGTTGCAGTCATTACACTTGGGTTATCCTGCCATCAGGCAGCCCAGCAGTCGGCCAGAGTTCCAAAGTCTTGGTCCGGCGTCAGTTGCTGTCGCTTCTTCCCTGACGTCAGTGTACCAGGGGTATATAATATGCAGCCAACACCATTTTCTTCAGTCTTTCTTGCCGCACGGTGCCTGAAGCAAAAGCAGTTTGCAAGTGCTGGTCGGCCGACTCCTGAGATTTTCTAATTCGAATTTCAAAACCAAAGTCTTCATAAAGCTAAGTACCCCGTTGGGGAAACTTTTTCTTGCCTCAGACCAATGTCAGTAAAAGTTAATAATTGCATTTCTTTTGGGAAGCAAATACCTCAAAAGGATTTTCATTCTTACTGTATTCCATGCCTAGGCCCAGACCACAACGTCACTTGTTGTCGGTTTTGTGCTAGATTTAACAAGCACACTATTAAACGTCGGTTTGATTTTGCATGCCATTATTTTGGCTGAAGGTTCAATTATACCATGCCGTCGGAACAACTGATGACCAGAATACACAAAAAACGCAAAGACAAAGATAAGGATATGCATCCGAGGTCCAAAACTGAAGATGAAGCCTCCTCTAGGCCAGTCGCTGGTTCGCCAGTTCTCAGTGAGGCGCTTTCGCAGCCCCTGACACCCGCTACCTCAGAGCCACAGGCCGCCTCCGACTCCCACGTGGAGATCACTAGGCCTCTGGAAACTCAAGGTATTGGGCCTACAGAAATTAACCACTCAGATGGGTCCGGAGCCACTAAGCAGGCATCGGCTTCTGAGGGTGTTTTCAGACCTTCTCAGCTTACCATCAAAACAACAACCAAGTCTAAAACTCCATTAAAGACAAAGAAACAAGTACAGCATTCACCTGGACAGGCCTCCATGCCTATGGCCGAAGACCTAATTACTCTGATCAGGGGTTCCCATCCCCCTCCTGATAAAAGGCCTAGGCAGGATACAGACTATGATTCCTCTGACCAGGTTTCCATTTCCTCTGATTCCTCTTCAGACCAGGGATACTCTTTACCACCCTATGAGGACTCTGATGCTGAAGAATCAATCCCTTCAGCCTCTCCTCCTGAGGATTACTCTTTTGGGGAAACTTTACATACCATGAGGGAGCATTTCCATTGGGAGAGCCAGAAATACTCAGAATCCAAGAAAAGGCTCAGAGATTTTCTTTTATTGCCTCAGCACAGGCCCCTGGCGATTCTGCCTGTGTTAGATATTGTGGATGATGTGTTCTCTGAATCCAGTTTAACCCCTGATTCTTTGCCCCCAGCACCAGTCAAGCCAGATAGGTACTAACAGAGTCCCTGACTCACAAATTCCTTTATAAAAACCCTGCTGCTGACCCAGAAACTATTTCCCAGGGTTCCAAGGGGGTAAAGGCTTCCACTGCTAAAAATCCAGTTCCCTCTGACAGGGATTCTAGAGCATTAGATAGATGGGGGAAGAAAGCTTACACTTCTGCAACTTTAGCAGTAAGGGCTTTAAATTGCCAGTTCCACATGCTTAAATACCAACAATATTTAATGTCGCTGTTAAAACAGAAAATGCTTACAAGCTCAGAATGTCCTGACTATAAGGAAATGCAGGATTTATTGCATACAGCTGAACAAGTGGGAAAACATACTCTGCAATGTGGTTTTGATTCATTAGAGGCTTCTTGTAGAGCCACAGTTACTGGATCTGTGATTTGAAGGCATGCTTGGTTAAAAGAACAAGGTTTACCTGATCATGTTAAGGCAAAATTATTGGATACTCCTTTACAGCATGATATCTTGTTTGGTGTTAAGGCAAAAGAGGTATTAAAGAAAATGGAAGATAAGGCAAAATCTATGCAAACAGTGAAGGATTTCTTACAGGTACAGCCACCTCAATTCAGCAGAAATTGGCCTTCTAAAAATTGGTCCTTTCCAGTGTCAGACAGACCACAAAGAGGCAGATACAGACACCCAAGAGGCAGAAGGCTCTTACAGACCACGACAGTGGGGTGCTTCAACCCCAAAATGAGGAGAAGACAAGTCACAACCTTATAGGAAACAGTCCCAATGACTTCCCCCTTCACATGCCAAGCACTTGCCTTTTGGCAGCTCCCTTAGGGGGAAACTAGCTCTTTTTTCACAAAATTGGCATATAATCACTCAAGACAAATGGGTTCTGGATATTGTGTCTCAAGGTTACAGGTTCCACTTTCACACTCTACCAAGGCCAAAAGGAATGTCAGACCTGCCACAAAATCAATGGGCAGAGGCACAAAAACAAATCACAGCCCTCATGGACATGAGAGCTATTCAAAAAGTGCCACAACTGGAACAAGGACAAGTTTTTACTCAAGACTTTTCTTGGTCCCCAGAAAGGACAAAGCCTGGAGACCCATACTGAACCTCTCTACTCTAAATACTTACCTGGATGTTCCAAAATTCAAAATGTTGACACTACAGCAACTTCTTCCCATGCTGGGCAAGAAGGCTTGGCTAGTTACACTGGACCTCAAAGAGGCATACCTGCACGTCCCAGTCAGAGAAAATTGCAAAAGATACCTCAGATTCATGGCTGGCACAATGCATTATCAATTCTCTGCACTGCCCTTTGGCTTATCTACTGCGACCAGGGTCTTCACAAAATGCCTGGCACCAGTAATTGCATTTTGCAGACAAAAAGGAATTCAAATATATCCCTACTTGGACGACTGCCTTATTCAAGCAGAGAGCAAGGACATTCTTCTAAAGCATCTGGCATTTGTAAAAAGATTCCTAATTTGCCTAGGGTACACAGTAAATGAAAAGAAGTCAAAACTAGTGCCCTCACAAATGATAATATTCCTGGGTGCCAGCTTAAATACAATGGCCCAGATGGCTTATCTCACGCCAGACAAGCAAAGACAACTGACTCAGTACTTTCAATTGATGGCAAAAAAACCCAATTCCCTGCAAGAAAAATACTGCAGGCCTTGGGGTTCATGGCGTCCTGCATACTACTAATACCATATGCCAGACTGCATATGAGGAAATTACAATGGTACCTAAAAAGTGTTTGGACTCAGCACTGTCACAGTTTGGAAACAGTAATACCACTTATTCCCTGCCTACAACAGGAGTTTCGATGGTGGGCACAGGCATGTCACCACAACAAGGGACAGCCTTTCACTTTACCTACAGCCAGGCAGACACTAACAACAGATGCTGCGGATTACGCCTGGGGAGCACACATGGCAGGAAAATGTATTCAGGGCAAGTGGGCCGCAGAACAAATGCATCTTCACATCAATCAAAAAGAGATGCTAGCTGTACAAAATGCCCTAACAGCTTTCAAGGACCTTCTGCATCCAGGACAACTATTGCTAAAGATGGACAACACCACAGTTATGTGGTACATAAACAGGCAAGGGGGCTCTCATTCCTATCCCCTCTGCAGGTAAGCCATGACTTTGTGGAACACAGTACAGCCCTATCAAGTTAATCTGCAAGCACAATTCCTGCCAGGAAAGAAAAATACTCTGGCAGATGACTTAAGCAGAAACATCATGGATCCTCATGAGTGGAAATTAAATCCACAAGTATTCAGCATGATAACACAAAAATGGGGGTGCCCAGACATAGATCTTTTTGCCTCCCCTCTGAACTGCCAACTACAGACATTCTGCACAAGGACTTACCACACACAAGCATGGAAAGTGGATGCTCTCTTGTTCAGCTGGAAAACCGTAAAAGTTTATGCCTTCCCACCACTGCCTCTCCTGTCAAAGGTACTCTTAAAAGCCAGACAAGAAAGGCCAAAAATGATCCTGATTGCCCCAGACTGGCCACGCCAGCACTGGTACCCGATCTTAAAGAACTTGGCTCAAGGCTCAGCATGGATTTTACCTCAAATTCCTCATCTTCTGACACAACAAAACAATTAGATCGTGCACAGCCAGCTCAAAATCTTAAACCTGGCTGCATGGCAGATTACTTAAGCCAAGCAACCAACACCTCTCTCTAACGCTGTTATGGATGTCATTTTGGAGGCCAGGAGGCCCAGCACCAGGAAATTCTATTCAGAAAAGTGGAAGAGATTCTGCACCTGGAACCAAGCTCAAAGCTTTGACCCTCTTGTTCCAAATATTCCTCAGATATTACAATACTTAACTGAAATGCTGGAGAAAGGCCTATCCTTCTCATCCATTAAGATCCATGCCTCTGCCATCTCAGCTCATTACAACACAGATCCTCCTATTTTCTTTCATTCATTCTTAAAACAGTACCTCAGAGGGGCTAAAAACATAAGACCGCCCTGCAGAGCACCAACACCAACTTGGGACCTCAACTTTGTCTTGGAAAAACTAACTTTACCTCTTTTTGAGCCAGCCAATTCAGCAGAATTAAAATATGTGTCATGGAAAACCACTCTGCTTCTGGCAATAACCTCAGCACGAAGAGTCTCAGAGTTACAGGCACTAATGGCAGTGATACCTTTAATCATTTTTCATCAGGACAGGGTTTCTTTAAGAACAAACCCTACATTTATGCCAAAGGTGGTATCAGTGTGGCTCTTAATCAAACTATTCACTTGCCAACATTTTATCCAAATCCCCAGAATAAAGGGGAGAGACTTCTGCACTTATTGGACATACACAGGCAGTTATGCTTCTACTTGGACAAAACAAAAGCTTTCAGGAAAACTGAGCAATTGTTTGTAGCATATGCTACAGGGTCACAGGGAAAGGCTATTTCAAAGCAGACCATTTCAAAGTGGATAGGACACTGTATCCGTTTCTGCTACACACAGCATGGAAAAATGGTACCTAGCAATATTAGGCCACATTCCACCAGGGCAATAGCCACTTCAACTGCCTACCTTAGAGGAGTACCTACCAAGGATATTTTGGAAGCTGCAACTTGGAGTTCAGTGCACACCTTTACCAAGCATTATCACTTGCC
>NC_056726.1:714276374-714281374 GCF_019279795.1 Protopterus annectens
AAATGGGAATCTGATGAACACATTTTAACTAAAAGACTGCTGGTGTTTCTGACAAGTTTGATGCAAAGCAAAGATGTAGAATTTTATTCAAAATTGTGTATAATGCTTGGTCACTCAGGTTAATATTTTGCAGCATATTAACATGCTTTTATTATTGGATGTAATGACAACTTGCCCACAATATTGGGAAGGTATTCAGCCTGTGATAATACATATAGCAATATAAAACACATCACAGACAGTATGAGATTTTAACATTGGCATGTCGAGCAAAGTCTTAAATATGAAAATAGTAAAGCAAATTTAACTTAAGACATCATGGGGGTGACAACTGTTAGAAATACATCAAGCAGTTTATCATAGTAATTACTAAGAGGAAGAAAAAATCTGCAAAAACAAAAAACAAGAACTGAATCATTGGCCATTTGTAGTACAAATTCCATGTTAGCAGAAAGTAATATCAGGCAATAATCTGTTTTAAACAGAGGCCAGCTGATGTTTTATCAGCCGTCAGACATTTAAACCCTTTTTCGAAGTAATTTTTTAACTAATGGTTCTAGTTTTATGTCTCTCTTGTGAGTAATGATGGAAACCTGTACTTGGCCACTTTCACATCTGAAGCAAGTATAACTTGTTTCCTTTCCATAAGTGAGAGCACAGTCCAATAGTGTAATAAAATCCCTTAAGTGCTAAACTAATATGACATGAGCAAGTGTAATCATGGCATTACATCATAAAACTTGGAAAATATAATAAAATAGTTTAGAAGTTTTTTATATATACTGAGCTAGGCAGTTTGTTTTGGAAGGAAGTTCTAGACCCACATTTTAGTCCTTTCAATTGTCTTCTTGTTTTGCAAATACTGAAATTGTCCTTTTGTTAGTAAACACAAACCCCTTTGTGAGAATTCAAAGAACAGGCCATGTCATAAAGACTCATGAACTTTCTCCAATACTTGGAATGTTTGATGCATAGAGCCCTGTAGGTTAAAAATGCATGGAAGATGACTTTTTGTCTGAAAAAGTAGGTGGTGAATGACACATGAATTGGCAATATGAGATGTGGAGGAAGCGTGCATGATGGCACCCTATTTATCACGGTTGTCACTGTTCTAAGAAAACATTGATAAGGGACAAAGTGGCTGTCAAAAATCAAACGCCAAAAAATGAATAAGTAAAAAGATAAGAACAAGAAATGAATCCATATAAAACTATCAACTTATAGGAAAAACACACACACGCATATGCACACAATCACAAAGCTACTCAGAAAGAACTAAAACAAAAATGCTGTCAGTTAAATATGTAAAAGACCAACTTATAATAACTGATTCATTTTGATTGCCTTTAAATACGGGATGGATCCAGAACAATCTATTTGCCAAAAGCAACATTATTTGGCCTCATTTATAGAAATAAAACTGAGTTGTTCACCATTCACTATGGATATCTCCCAAAAATCCTAGTTATTGGATTTTTTAACACTGAAAGATTGTCATGTGGCTGTTCTGTAAATCATAAGCCATAGTTGATGTCTAAATGCTTCAGCTGGAGATCTTGGCAACATGTCAGGTCGTTGTCTTCAGTGGAGACTCACTCTCATAAGTTTAATGAAAGCCAGATGTGACTTGCCTTATGCTCTTTCACCAGCAAGGCTGCTGCTTCTGAAGGCCTTCCTTCTTTCCTCACCTCAGTACTTCTCCTTTGGGAACGTTGAAAGAAAAACAAGAATTAAGTGGTTTGTTTAGTTTTTAATTGCTGTTGAACCAGATTTAAGGTCATATATCAACAAGCATTTATCTCTAAAACTATAATATTTCTGTTTAGGATTATATTTAATACTGGTTATACCTCTCAACTGAACAGATTTTTGCAGAATGCCCAGATTTTTGCCTCATAATTTGGGTGTGTTCCTCTTAAAACAAATAGTTTTTCTAGCAAATCACTGAAATGATCTGAGGACTGAAGTCACCAAATAATGACATACATTTGCCTTTCAGACTTCAAATCCTTCAAAAATGTGTTTTAACACAAAACCTGTAATTTAGGAACTTTCTAAGCTTATAAGAGCAATATTTAAAATGTGTCCCTATTTTTGGACCTTTGTTCCCCCATTTTGTCAGGCTTTGTCCAGATTTGTTGCACTAAGAGGTTGAGAGGTATGACACTGGTAATTTAAGATGTCTTGTTGGGGTGTACATGCACACATATTCATAAAGAGAGTTAGCATCTTGGCTTGAATATAGAATTACAGTTGTCAAATTTGTAAAATGTCCACAAGACATTCAAGTACAGCAAGTTTGATAGAATACTGACAAAAATGAGTCTGCCTTCAGAAGGTAGATCTCTGGAACATGCACTTACAGTGTATGAGTTCAACACTCATTCACCCTTTAGATATCTGTCCTAGTCATGCATTTTCCATAACAAAATACCTTATTCAAATACACGGCATGCTCATAAGTGTACATTTCATGACAGAACCTTCTACAAGACATCAGTAACTAACTTCACAGTTATGTTGCAAGATCTATGACTTTACGTACTAGAATCTCACATCAAGACAGATACTAAGTTGTCAACTTATCACCATTTTACACTGCATCATATCTGATAGCTAAAACTGGATAAAGAGACACAGGAAACCTAAACATGCTGTGAGGGTTTCACAGGAATGTCACCTAGTTAATGTTTCTGTGTAGAAGGTTCAAAGACATAGATCAAAGACATAGCATATGAGCCTGTTTAAGATAGCCTAAAACAGTTAGGTATACAAGGGCGGCAACAGCTGTCATTCTTGTAAGCTTAAGGTCTATTATGATACACAAGCACTGAGGGAAGTTGTCAGGAAAAATAATGTGACCTTTGTTGCAGTATTTAATAGTGGGGTGCATCCAGGGTTTAGTAAAAGGCACTGTCTTGCCTCATCTATAGCTTTGGTGATTGTTTCGGGGAAGGTGACCAAGTTTAACATGCATGATCTCCCTTTGACAAAATCAAACTAGGTGAGAGCAAGCATTTGGATGTTGCCAGTGTCCTTGTTTATAAGGTCCATGATAATGCATTCCATGGCCTTGCAGATGAGGCTAGTTAGGCTGATGGGCCTATAATTGCCTGGGTTGGTGGATGCTCCACCTTTGTGCAGAGGGATGACAGTGTCTGTCCTCCATTCTGTTAGGACAAAGCTGGTGCACAGACTTTGGTTGACTAGGGTGCCTAGTGATGCTGAGAGCTCTTGCCTGAGTCCATGAAAGACACAGCCAGGGATGTTCTCGGGTCCCACTGAGGCTGTATTTTTTGCCTTTGAGAGGGCATAAATAACCTGCTCCCTGGTGATGAGTGGAGGGGGGCAGGTGCTGGGGATGTCCTAGTTTACTGATGGGGGGGACAGGGGGGTGACATTTTCACTGAACTTGTCTGCTAGCAGGTTGGCTACATCTATGGCATTTGTGTATGTGGTATTCTTGACCACCAATTCAGAGCAGATTTGGGAGTAAACTTGGAGATTTTGGATGTATGTGAAGAAGACCTTGTGATTGTCCTGAGTGGATGTGGTCAATTTGGACTAGACGTTAGCCTTAGAGGATTTCACCAGTGACCTTATTTGCTTGTTCAGACAAAGGAGAGATTGCTTCCAACTTGGCACCTGCTTCTTCTTGGTCCTGGACAACTTTTTTTTTCCTTTTATTATAGAGTTTGTTTACTGCTGCTGTCCACAACACAGGTTTACTCTTCCTTGAGGAAGATGATTTGGTCCTGTCAGGTATTGCTCAGTCCATGCAGCTACGGAGGTGCTCATATATTTTTTTGCTGTAGGCTTGGACATTAGTGCTTGATTCAACTGAAGGGATGGTGGCTTTGAAGCTGTTTATACCTGCTCTCAGGAGACTGTAGTCAATTTTGGAAAAGTTTTTTTGTTCAACCCTGGCAAAGGGGGGTGGGGGTCAGGAGAGATAATGACTCAAATGTGATTGCTTTATGGTTGGATCTTTCCAAGGAGGATGACACTGTAGGGGTGCTACAATGGCTACTCATGTTGGTTAGTACCAGGTCCAGGATATTTTCACCTCTTGTGGAGGTGTCAACCAGCTGATACAATGCATTGACATTGACAAATTCGAGGAATCTCTGGGAGTTCATGATTGAGCTAGAATAGGTCTTCCACTTTATGGTTGGCTGGGTATGGTTGCTCAAGATCATGGTAGAGGGTTGAATCTTGATGGATTCAAGTAAGTCCAGATAGGTGGAGTGGACCTCCTGAGTCATGGTTGGGGGTCTGTAGCTAGTTATGATTTAGATAAGTGTTTTGTCTATAGTTAACTGCATCTGAAGTGCCTCCTGTGCATCATACTGTTTGACCAGCATGGAGGTGTTTATGTAATTGATAAATATTGAAACTCCACCTCCTTTGACTTTGAAAGTATGGTAGGACAAGTAACCTGGTAAGGCTGGAGTGCTCTCTGCAGCTTTGAACCAGGTTTTAGTGACTGCACACATGTCAGCATCTTCCAGGGTGAGGAATGCTTGCAATGAGTGCAGTTTCATGTTAAGACTTTTAGCGTTTATCAGCATGACCTATAAATTTTGTTTAGAAGAACTTTTCACGTTGGTAATTTTGTCCTCACGACTTTGCCTAAAAAAGGCATTATGGGGGAGGCAAGGTCCTTTTCCAGAAGCCTGAAGCCTGAGGAGACAGATGAATCATGTCCTCTCAGGCTTTCAGGTACTGGATCCCCTTTGAATGACACCAGACACTAAGCTAATTGTTAAAGTCAATCATTTTCTGTTTGTACTGAGGCATCATTCTGGGTGATGGTAGGATGCTTCTAAGGCTAGGGACATACCTGCCTGGGACACATATTCAGTGATCTCAATCATGTCTCTTCTTATACACAGCTCTCAACCTCTTAGAGCAAGAAATCTGCACAAAGCCATAAATAAAAGTAGGACAAAGGCTGAAAAATAGGTAAAGTCTTTAAATATTGCTCTGACAAACTTAGA
>NC_056726.1:714286374-714403874 GCF_019279795.1 Protopterus annectens
ATTGTTCTGTGTTTTTATTATTTAATTTTGAGAACATGTACATTCTACTCTGGTTAGCTGTCCACCCTCAAAATACCTGCAGGGATACAACACTGAATTACTTTGAACATTTTTTTTTTCATTTCACTTGTTGGTTCTGGGAAGAACCAGTCACTCGACTGGGTTTGGAGAGCCTATAATGAGATCTACTCCACAAGAGGTAGCCTACACTTGTTTACTGAATTTTAGAAAAGCTGCAGGGCATGATTTAATTATCATTATGGTTTTAGAAGAAACGGATGATATAATCAATGTACTTTTGGAATTCAAGTGAAAGTTATGTCCCACTGTATTGCAATAAGGCAATTATCAAAGATATTTATTAAAATAAAGCTAAATCATCTGATGTCAAAAACTGCTGATCAATTAGCTTGGTTCATGGGATCATTGCATAACACTAGGCTATTATCCCTGGCAGGACATTTTAAGCTATGTTAAACATTTGTTACCTAACTATGTTATCTCATAGATATTTAACTGTCACTGCAACAGATTTTAATTTTAAAGGTGTAATTGATATGGTCACACTTTCAGTTTATTAGGGGACCCTTCTGTTAGGTAGTACATGGATGTCCTGTATCTCTCCATTAGGAGAGCTGGATTCAATCCTATAGTACATTTCCTATTACACTCCAAAGGTCTGACTTATGTTTTAATAGGGAGAAGGATGAATGTTGACATGTATAGGAAGTCTGTTCCAGACAGTGGTATCTGCCAAACCATTTTGTTTACATTTAAGAAGAGGTTTAGGTCCCTGTACTGGGTATTCCTAGTCCCATTAGACTTGTGATGTGAGTAGATGCATAAGTACTGGGTCTGAGGATGCCTTTTGTTTCATTTATAGGTTGTCTCTTAGTAGTCTGTATGAAATCAAGTATAGTGACATTGTTTTGAGGCAATCCATGTAGGTCATGAACTTTAGGCCCAGTATTCTGTTGGTAAGAAACCTCTGTGGTCACTTCAGTTCTTGCAAATGCTTGGACAAGTATGAACCAAAGGGGGTGTTGTAATCAATAATGGGCCTAAATAGGACTGAATAAAGTGGCACAATGACATCCCTGTGCCTAAAAGCTACCCCTCTACTTATAAGCTGCATAGTATAAAAGAACTTCTTTATAAAACTGGAGAAATGCTGGTTGAATGCTGGGTCACTGTCTATGCAATCTCCCACATCCCTATTGTTTTTTCTCTTAGGAATGTACTGTCAATGTGATTGCTCCTTGGCGTATTTGGTTTTCCAAAGGATACAATAATGTACTTTTTTCACATTTAACTTCAGTCCATGACTCTGACACCAGTTATTTTTGTGGGGCAAACTTTCCTGTACGATCAATGAGTCTTTGGGAGAATAAGTGACCACTCCCATTTTGTAGTCATCCTCAAACTTGGTCAACCATAAATTCTTGACACTTGGTTTAATATCAGATAAATTGATCCCAAACAAGAACAGCTTTAACACAGAGACCTGTGGGACCCGACTACAGACAGTTCTTTTTGTAGCGGTGACTTCTCCTCTCTTAACTTTCTGTGTCCTTTCTGTGTGTAATTTAGCAATTCAGTTGGTGATGTAAGGGCTTATTCCTAATTTAACAATATTTTTTAATAATACATGAGTATTAATAGGCTTTAACCAGGTCACAATAGTCAGTGTGTACTATCTCCCCCCATCCATTGCTTTTGTGACTTTTTTGAAAAAGTCAGATAAGTTGACTAGGCATGACCTCTCTTTGATGAGTCCAGTGCTCTTTCCTGATTAGTTCCATGATAAGTCTTTGTATGAAGCTGGTCAGACTTGAGTTGGTGGATGGCTCTCCCTTGTGCAGGAGTATGACTGTTGCTGTCCTCCATTCACTTGGTACAAAGCCAGTTTGGAGGTTGAGGCTGAAGGGTATTTTAGGGGCATATACATATCATGCTTCATGTGATTCAGGATGCATTCTGGGATGCTGTCTGGACCCATAGATGCAGTAAGTTTGGCCATTGAGAACACCTCCAGGACTTGGTCCTGCATGATACCTGGGATACCTGGGATTGAATGGGATTCTTATATTTCTTCTGAGATTACTTGGGGAGCGAGAGTGGGGTGAAATTTAAGCCGAACTTATCAGCCAGTAGGTTTGCCCTATCTACAGTTTATTCTCTTTTTAATTTCTCCAAGTCATCTGGGTTTCTAATACCATGACAGGAATGGACCCAATTCCTAAGTCAAAGTGTGATTAAAGTCTATGAAATTAGTATTGTATCAGTCTTTGAAGATAGCCACAAGTGCTCTTCTCAGCACCCATCATGTGCTCAGTAATGACTCCTTTTGCAATTTATACAGACTTACATGTATCTATCTTTAATCTAATTTCTCTCTTAATCTTTTCATGTGTCTTCTGTCTGGAAATTCTGGGCATCTTGCATAATAGTAACAATGCATAATTTCTTTTTTATCCTCAATAATCCACTCTGTTGTCTATATGGCTCTTTTTGGCCTATCAGTTTTTGTGATTTTTGTGAACTGCTACGTCCTTCTACAACAGGGGGCCATCCTCCCCTGAGGCTGGCCTGGCCCCATTGTAGGAATGTTTCTCTGTCTTAAGGATTCTGCACTGTCATTTTTTTCAGTCCTGGCACCACTGCACCTACCAGGCTTGGGTACTGTTTTATCCTGAGTCTCATGTACCCAACTATCTTTTTTTATTTTTTAACCTACTTCTGTCCATGATATAATTGTAATCGGAGATAAATTATTAGAGGAACTTATACTTAACATTTGCAGAAAGAAAATGTGAGTATCAAGTAGTATTTTACTTCCTAGGAGCAAAATACAGGATGTGAGAAGGCCTTAAAATGTTTTAATGTGTGGAAGTATGGAGGTGATTTTATTCATGTTGGTACAGATGATCTCATCTGCAAGGACCCTCTGACCATTAGTAGACAAGCCTTCTTAGATAGCATAGCTTGCCCACGTGTTAGGACATATTTTTCACAAATCACATATAGAAAGGAGAATCGGTTTATTGTGACTGAAAATATATTTGGGGGAAATACCTAGATGAAAAAAATGGCACATTAAAAAAAATGAAAATGTGTAGACCATCCTAGCCCAATCTTGAGCTCTTGCATCCACGCCCAGGTTTGGGCACTTGTGTTTAGAAATGAGTGTGTATACTTCTCTTATGAAAAAAAAGTGGCAATAAATTGTCCTAGTAGCATCCAGGTAACTTCAGATACTAAAATTATATTCAGTTATACAGAAGAAGAATAACACAAACTGGACCCAAAAAAGTCACAGGCTGGAGTCAGAAATAATAATAGTGACATGAGAACATTTAGGTGTGAAATCACAGTACCATTATATCTGTTACTAACTTTATCTTTTAAGTATGGGGACATTTCTCAAGATTGGAAACATCCACTTGTTAAACCTATCTTTAAGGGAAAGGGGAATAGGGCAATCCCAGATTTATGCAGTTTACTTTCATGTTGTGGAAAAATATTGGAGAAAGTTATTTTGGCTAAATTATTGTCAGAATTGGAAAGGTTGCATGTGTTGAGAATAGATCTATAACAACCTGTAACATGATGTTCTGTAACAATATAACAACAGGTATAAATGAAAAAATGTGCTGTAATGTAATTTATATAGACAACTTCAGCATTTGATAAAGTCATACACAAAACACTAAAATTAGAAAAACTAGGCATTGATGTAATTGTGATGAGATTGATTGTTGCAATTCTTTTAAACAGGGCATACACATATCATACAACAATTCTACAGGTGAAATTCTAGGTTACAGTCATGGTGTACCACTGAGCTCTGTCCTAAACACATACTTGTTTAGTTTCTATATTTATTTGTATTTTTTTTCATCTGAAGTGCTCTACAGTCTGTGTGTAGATGACTTCAAAATAGGCAAACTGATTACATCTGTTTTACAAAGAAGGCATGTCTGCAAAAGAACTTGACCATATGGGTACAGGAGAATGATAAACATATCAAAACTTAAACATATGAGATTTGGTTGACATAAATTGAGAGGTGAATAGTTAATACAGCGCACAATGATTGAAACTGTAGATTCGTTTAAGGACATGGGGATATGGATACATCCATCTCTGAGTTTTTCTAATCATATCAACCAATTGATTTATAATAGGTGGAGAACTACAGATTATAAAAAAAAAATATAAAGTTTAAGAAGTCAGAAATTATGTAATCATTGTATGTTAGTTATATTAGACCCAAACATGATTACAGAATAAGAATACAGAAACCTTGTAAGAGAAGAAGGATGGATGGGTAAACTGGAAAGAGTACAGCAGAATTATATTAAGGACATTCATGGATGTTATTATGAAAGACTAACATATCTGAACGTGTACAGTGTCTCATACAGACATTTTAAGAGGCGACGTTATTCAGCTATATAAGGCATTTAGAGACAACTACATTACCTCTGGGAAAGATTGGGTTATCAAAAAGTAGTAGATATCATCAGCCAACCTATGTAGATGATTATATTGGAATGAGAGATATAGTAATTGGTTCTTTGAGAGAGTAACTAATGCATGGAATAGATTGCAAAATTACTTTAAAGCAAGTAATAGTTTACATATTTTAAGAAAAATCTGGACACTTAGCATGATAACTGTTTTGGCATATTGCCAAGCTAGAAGGATACTGTTACCCATGCCTGAAATATCTGTATGTATGTCCTATTGCTTGGATAGAAACCTGGCTACAGCATCATAGAAACGGTTGTGTGTAAGTTGATGGGGATTGTATACCTTTGCCTAAAAGAACTCCTTTGTGATCTGTTTTTGCCATTGTATTTGCTTAATTTGAATTTGTCAGGTACTCATTTTGATGAAGGTGTTTATATATATATATATATATATGGTTCTACCTGACTTCGCGCAGCCTGAACCGACACCCGATCGAACTGCTGCAAGAAAGATCGAAAAGAAGAAAGAGACCGACGCTTATCGGGTTAAGAACATCAAATCAGACGAAAGACCGCACGACACGGACCCGCACAAACACCGCTTAGGAGGAGATGGGGATGGGGGAAAGGCTGTGTGAGTAGACGGGACGTACGGGCGTTGGCAGTAAGTGAGATTTGATTGGTGTGTGGTGGGGGGGTGGGTTAGGGTTAGGGGGTGAGCCGTAGGGGGATGAGTTAGGGAGTGGTTAGTGGAGTTAGGGTTAGAGTTAATAGGGCTAGAGGGGCCGGCAGGTAGGTTAAGTAGGGACGATTAAGAGTTAGTAGTAGAGGGTTAGGTAAGGTTGTGTGGTAGCGTAAGGATTTTTTGTGTGTGTGGTGTGTGGTGTGGGTTTTGTGGATGTGTTTTGTGTTGTGTGTGGTTGGTTTGTGGTGTTTGTTATGTGTTTGTTTTTGTTGTTCGGTATGTGTGGTTGTGGTGTTTGTTTTGTCGGATATGTGGTATGTTGGGTGTGGTTGTTTGGTTGTCCCATATATATATAGAGTGATATTAAATTTTAAAAATTCTAGTAAATGATCATGGCCATTATATTTTACAAAACAGACTAATGGATTTGTTATAATAGGTAAAGGAAATAGAATGAAAATAAATATTATCTAAACAAAACTTATGAGCTTTGTTACAATCAAAAATATACTTGCAAAATTCATAAACAACCAACAGTATGGGGACACAGCTTTACAGATTTTAGTGTCATCTTCAGTGAGAGTCTTAATTTTTGTTATATGTAGAAGCAATATCTCAAAAAGAAGCCCAACAACCTTGGATGTAGAGACATATAGTATATGTTACATTGATAAGAAAGAGGTAAAAATACTAATCTTTATTGCTCTTATTAAATCAAAACTAGAATTTGCATGCCACATTTGATCATTTATGTGTCATTAAGCTAAACAAGTATTTGTAAAGTTAAAAAAGAAAATAATAAAGACATTCATAGAATGAACATTTTATCTTGCACCAATAGATTTAATTATTTTCTCAGTCCAACAAAACATTGATTGTGGACATGACCCCCACCTATATGGTTAGTACTGATCAATTTCTTTTGACTGTTTGGGACTAAAGCTAATCATTCTTATGGGAATACTATATTGTTTAGTCCACACAACTGAAGTAATGCTACCCAAAGCATTCTTAGTGACAGGGTTTCTAACCTCTGGATCATACTTCCTAGCTATAATAAGGAATCTGAAATACTTTTAAATGTAGTTTTAATTAAAACTTTGGTATCAGTAGGTCTCATACCATTCACCCTCTTAGCCCCAAAAATCTGGACAAAGCCTAAGATAATGGGGGCAAAAGCCCAGAAATATGGACACATTTTAATTATTGCTCATTTAAACTTAGAAAGTTGACAGAATAAAATGAGTTTGTTAGCATGTATTTTCTGCATGATATAAAGTCTGAAACTCAAATTTATCTCATTATTAAGTGACTTCAATCCTCAGTGATTTGTCAGAAAAACGCTAATTTTATGAGGAACAGACAAAAATAAGAGGAAAAATCAGGACATTCTATGGAAATCGGCTAGTTGTGAGGTATGGTATGTTTCTTGTTAATGGTAGACCTTCAGGACATTATTGTCACATGCTTATATGTGATATGCATGCATGTACACATGCATGAGAGAAAATAATTGGATATTTCTATACCAGTACTATTTTACTACCCCTGTACAATAAACAAACCATGAATAATGATAAACTACTTCAATATAAAGTATCTTTTAAACACGTATGAGATAGAATAGCAATTAAATGATAATGTAAAATCTCAACTGTTCATATATGCAGTGATATACTGCAAATTAGGTACTTCAAAATTGATTTTACACTTTAAAACCATTAGAGGGAGCCCCTCCTGTTCACTCTATTAGCAACTCCTCTAGTTTACATGGGAAATGAAGGGGATTTATAAGGCTACTTTGGTAAAGTAAACAAACAGTAAAGAGTTTGATAATTAGTAATACTGTCCCACTATTAATTCTTGGGTTGAGTTTCCAGCTAAAATGTATTCTTTGTGCAATTTGCATGCCTTTCCTTTGTGCATGTTTTTTTTCTTTTATGTTCTTCAGTTCCAAGTTTCCTCTCACATACCAAACAAATGTTGGTAGATGAGACGACAATGCCGAAATCACCCTTTATTGGGCATGTGGTGTGTGTGTGTGTGTGTGTGTGTGTGTGTGTGTGTGTGTGTGTGTGTGTGTGTGTGTGTGTGTGTGCATGTGTGCGTATGTGTGTGTGTGTGTGTGTGTGTGTGTGTGTGTGTGTGTGTGTGTGTGTGTGTGTGTGTGTGTGTGTGTGTGTGTGCATGTGTGTGTGTGTGTGTGTGTGTGTGTGTGTGTGTGTGTGCGTGTGTGTGTGCATGTTCTGTGATTGACTGGTACCATGGTATCACATTTCAGACTACTTCCAAACAAATGTTGGTAGATGAGACGACAATGCCGAAATCACCCTTTATTGGGCATGTGGTGTGTGTGTGTGTGTGTGTGTGTGTGTGTGTGTGTGTGTGTGTGTGTGTGTGTGTGTGTGTGCGTGTGTGCGTGTGTGCGTGTGTGTGTGTGTGTGTGTGTGTGTGTGTGTGTGTGTGTGTGTGTGTGTGTGTGTGTGTGTGTGTGTGTGTGTGTGTGTGTGTGTGTGTGTGTGTGTGTGTGTGTGTGTGTGTGTGTGTGTGTGAGTGTGTGTGTGTGTGTGTGTGTGTGTGTGTGTGTGTGTGTGTGTGTCTGTGTGTGTGTGCGTGTTCTGTGATTGACTGGTACCATGGTATCACATTTCAGACTACTTCTTGTATTATGTTTTTGTTTACAAGGATGAGATAGGTAGATTTTTTCCATCTGATCCTTTTATGTTCTCTAATCAAGCTCCTATCCACCATGCATTAATACAGTTCCCATTTTCTTACATCTATTTTTCATGAATGTATCACTTAATTTAGTAAATGACATTTTTTCGAACATCCTTTTGTACTTGATTTTTCTTTGTTGTTAACTTAAAAATATTATAAAATGATCATAGTTGATGATTACTAGATATGCACGTTTATCTCTGTCTCTCATACATTCTTGTATACTTTTAGCTGCATCTGATTATTTACCTTTTCACAAATAGTTTAGAATTAGTGTCAGCATTCAGAGAAAACATTTAAAAAACACCACCTCAATGTTGCTGATGGACTAGAAATCGGCAAGTGAAAAATCTGGCAAGTGCTGCTGTTTTATTTAACTTATTTTGAATTTGTTAATTCAGCAAATAGACTGGTCAGATGATCGTTTCCAGCCATGATACAACTCTTGGGCAAATATGGCAATTAAGACATTACATTAACAGAAGAAATGATGGTGGACAACCTAGTTTTGGAAGTGCTTAAATTCATTGAAAATACAGAAACATCATCCTGAGAATTAATTTTATCAGAATTGAAGGCATCTGTATATATGCATTTTAGCCACAATACAGTGAGTTAAAATACATAACTAACAGACTAAATATGACATGACTGAGTGGCAAACTAACATTGTATGCATGCAGGTGACATACTGATGTTGTGTATTTGAGCTGTTGTTCATGCCCACAAAAGTATGTGGGCCTGACAACCAGACATCAAAGCTGTTTGGTCAAAAGCATAAGATGGTAATCATAAAAAAGTTATCAGGATCCTAATTAGCATGCACTTTGCTAACAAATATAATATTAGCATAAGAATTTTACACAGATAAATGTAAAAATGTAAGTGCAGCTCCAGATATTTATTGAGGTATAAAGCTGGTAGCATGATAATATGACCCCCCCCCCCATGATTTACAATGAATAAGCTTCCCATTCATGTCAAGCAGAGCACCTCGCTGGCCTTCTTCAAGAGAAATCGTGACGAGTGGCTGGGTAACAGAAAGTTCACTCCAGGGATCATTCCAGTTGCCCTATTGGATAGGGGCTCTGTGAACTAACATCGGGTCGAATGGTGCCTGGGCAATGTTTTTGGAGTAGGCTTGTAACGGTTCCAGGGCCATTAGCCTAGTACACACCTATGATCCTATAAAGATGTATTGCCATTACTAAGGCTTGTTATAAGTATTGCACTTAAGCATTTATTTGATGATGAAAGTAATGCTTTTAAATAATGGCACATGTTATTATAAACTAGTTTGTTTTAGAATGTAATTTATGTACTTTGAAGGCTGTTCGTTGAAACGCTGTGTGCAATTGGCTCATGGTCCTTCAACATACATAAGTTATAAATGTTTGAAACTCACTGACATTAAACATATGGTTCAGTTCCTGTCTATGCCCTGCCATTCGACATTTAAGTCACCATTCTGACTGTATGGTAGTAGAGCCATTGTTCTGCTTCTCAGTGTGTGTTCAGTCTCAGACTTTATAATTATTCTTTGCCTTGAGTCTGTCATTTTTTTTCAAATGCTTCTTTAATTTGGTATGAGGGTAATGCAACTGTGCCTCTTTATAAGGATAGCTAGGAAGCTCTGGGTGGTCAACAAAGTTGCCTGAGGTCACCTAGACAATCACATAGATGTTGTTAAGCCTAAATTCACATCTGTGGGTTGTTGATTATTCATGGTTTATTACCTTAAACACAGGACTACATTGCCTACATCTTGATTGCATGTATATTATGTGTCTTGCTTTTTGATCTCTTTTTTTATTTTTGGCTGGGTCTTTAATGAAATGCTCCTGGGTGTGTCTGTTTTGTACCAGTTACCAATTGTCATAATAATTATATTGTCATAATAACTGCATACTAAGCCTGGATTTGTCATATTGCTATTTTGTAATACGAGACTAAGCTAAATAATCATTTAGACATAAAAAGCAGTTAAAATACTTTTTGTTTCAACAACATGCTTTTGAATACTGATTTGTGTGTTTTCATTGAAGAGCTTGATTGTTTTAATGTTTGCAGCATGGGATGATATTTTCATATAGTGGTTAACATTGCTGCATCATCTGTAGATTTGCAGATAGTTATTAGGCATGTAGTTAAGGAGACCATTGAAAAGCCTAGCCTAGCTTATAGATTGCTGAATAGCACAGACTGTTTAAGTGACTTGCTCAGAGTTACACTATAAGCAAATGGAGCTTGAGATAATCAAACCCAGGGGTATAGGAGGTAACTTGTTAACAGCTCATAGTCTTAGTTATCTCTCTGCTGTCAAATAAGAAGATGCAGCCACAGTACAAGGCTTTTCGCTAAAGTCTATTTACTGCTAATGTAAAGATTATGAGTTTATACATTTTAGTACACTTTTAAAACTCTAATTTCCACATATTTCTATCGTGGCTATTGCCTAGATATCTTTTTAATGTATGTTTGCTCTCTTGTTCTTCCCTCAGTGGACTGTCATTGTATGTCACTGTGTAAGAAGCAGAGGTTACACCTGTTTCTCATGTTTAATTCCATAACCACTTCTTACTCTCTGGATCCATGATCTCTGCACATTCCATTCTAGGCAATCACTGAGTAAATTGCTGACCAAACAATATGGATTTATGTCTCGGCATTCATCAACAAATGGGTTTGGAAAAGTATGTATGTAGGGAGTATCTTCTCAGAATTGTATACAATACAAACATGTGAGGTGTGGTGATATGTCAGATGGATATATATGGTGAGCTATGAAAATACATCAGTGCCCTGAGATCCCATAGGTACAGAACTGTGGCTATCTATAGCCACTTGCCTACATACCATATCTATACAGCAAAAATTAGCAATAGTCCCTTGCCACTTCCTTTTACTGAATGCTCACTGAAAGATGTTGCCTTCTCTTTCAGATAATGACACAATTCCTTAACATTTGTTATTTTGTAAGAGGCACCCTAGATGCTATTTTCATTTTGTTATTTTATTGCTATGCTTCTAATGCAACAAGAGGAGATCATGTCTATAGGTTAACTCACTTACTCATACAGAATCAAACTTACAATACAGATTAGGTTTTTGCAGCTGTGATGATAGCAGTATAATGTTTTTGTTAAAGCCTTGGCTCAGCTCTAACAACTAGAATATTATCTAATGGAGTACCCAGCATAAAAATTGATATGTTCCAGAAATATATCCTTCTCTGATTAAAGGACATAGATCCTCAACTTCTTAATATGCTCTTGTATTTCCAACCTCATCTTATTTTCCCATCTTCTGTTATATGAAAGATATGCTATGTTGGTTGTCTCCAAATTTTTCGGATACATTAGGCTACACAAATTTCATGGGAGTATGAGTGAAAGTACTACAAATACTTTTGCTTTGGAGTATTGTGGCCATCTTTTGTATGATACAGTTGAGCATTTCAATGTTGCATCTTTCATGCTTCATCTCTTCCAGTCCTCTATATGGTATCCTAAGTATCTTACACCTATTGTTACCCCTACATGTAAGAACACTTTTGCTTCACTGATTCATTATGTCAAAAACAGCATGTCTAAATGCTACAGGCCTACAGCAGTCTTCACTAGACTGAAAAAAATGCTAATGTGGTAGACTATACTTTCCTTATACAAGTCCTCACAGATTTTAATCTCTCGGTGGGAAAAATATAAAAAATAAATAATGTTAAAGAAAAAAAAAAGGTTGTGATACGAGCAAAGACCTCTTTAACAATCAATTCCCAGATCCATAACATTTTCGTTACTCTTCTTAATTGTTAACCAGGTATCTCCAATTTCTTCTAAAAGAATATGAAAAAATCTCAATGCAGTTTATCAAAAAAAGTGAGATATTTATTGTACTATCCATAAAGAGTAGGAAAGTCTCCTTGAGAAGTAATGCTACTTTAATACAACATGTTTAAGTGCTCTGATCATTGCCACTTACTCCACAATCCAGTATAAATATATTTTCATTTCAGTGAGTCTTTAGAGATGGCTGCTACCTGCGCTACCAGTTTCAAATACTTTGATGTGCTGTTACAAGGTTATGCCTCTCAACCTTACAATGCAAGAAATCTGGAAAAGCCAGACAAAATTGGGAGACAATGGCCCAAAAAGAGGAATACATTTTAAATATTTTTCTTATAAACTTAGAAAGTTGCTAGAGTAACAGGATTTGTTCTAACATACATTTTCTGAAGTATTTTAAGTCTGAAACTCAAATGTATGTCATTATTTAATGACTTCAATCTTCAGAACATCCCAGTGATTTGCCAGAAAACCGCAAATTTTATGAGGACCAAAAATATGAAACAAATATGTTGACACTCTGCAAAAATCTGGACAGTTGAGAGGTATATTCAAGGTTCTTCACCTTTGCCAGAAAGTATAGCACATGGGCTGTTGGAATCAGCACAGAACATAAATCCTTATTGCCTTTCTGGGCATTTCTTCTTTTGGGACCTCTAGATGGTTATCAGTAACACAATATCACTGAGTATGAGATTCACATTCCGGTGCATCTGTTTTCAACCTATTCATATTTCCAGCCTTCCCAATATACCTTGCCATCTCCATCTAAATGATCCCAGCTTTACATTTACTTGATGCCTACTTAAAATGCTAAACTGGCTACATATATATAACATTGTCTTTTTTTATTTTTATTTATTTATTTATTTATTTTGGTGCGGGGGATTGCACTACATCTGTTAAGTTTTCATTCCTTTACTTCAATTCCGTTTGTTAACTCATACCTAAAAATAACTTATGGTATCTATAACAGAAGAGTGTTCATTATGCAAGCATATAGCTCTCTTCAAAACTAAATGCATGTATTTATATGTATATAAATATATATATATATATATATACTACTTACTTTGGTTGAAGAATCAACCAAGGACAATGGCAACAATGTTGACCACAAAGGGTGAACAACACAAATGTCAAAGTTTTACCATGCATGCACTGAGAAAGAACTTCAGTACATGCAAATTTCAAAAAAAAAATTTTATTTACAGATTCAAGCCCCACTGTATCGCCATGTGAGGGGTTGCACCCTCCACACCCTCTGCTAATTACATATACTAACATCAAGATCACATAATCCCCAAGAAAAAGGACATTACCCTAACCGGGGATTGACAAAATAATGCACTTGTCAACCATCTTCATTTGTTGACCAAATGTGGTCAATTAATCAGATGTTGACCACAACATAGTGCTTTGACCGAACTCCTGATATATATATATATTTATATATATATATATATATATATATATATATATATATATATATATATGTATATATAGAGAGAGAGAGAGATTGATATAAACAAATACCAATGTAGATATAAATGTAGAGGGACCCACAGATATATAGGCACTTGCATGAAAGAGTCTTGTAATGTACAGAATGAGTTGCCAAAAATCCAAACTTACATATTTTAAGTCTGAGATTGCCGTTTCTTGTAATATTCCATTTTCTGTTAGGAATGTTAATTTCAGAGTTTATACATAGAAGTTTGCGGAGTGGGGGGGGGTTGCAAAAAAGAACTTTAAAGAAGAAGAGCAATGTTTGATATTCACTCTTCTACTGGATTTTTTTGTTTGTTTTTTTCTGAATTTCATGAATTGGAATTTTAAGTCCCAACATTTCAACACAGAGCTGTAGATATAGCCACAGCTATAGAAACAGAATAGATGTAGATACAGGTATATTGATATAGATGTAGATATAGATAAACACATACATATACATAAACACACACACACACACACACACACACACACACACACACACACACACACACACACACACACACACACACACACACACACACACACACACACACACACACTCACACACACACACACGCGTAGGTATATGTACAAAATGGCTATTCCTACCTGGGATGTGTGAGGCTTAACAATCTCCCTAAGAAAGGCTATTTGTTTTCGGTCTGTCCATCGTTTCATTATTCATGGGATTTTGTGTCATATACTGAACATACAACAGAATTGCATTTTGTATAAACTGCTACGAAATGTATTCTACATTAAATTAAATGAATATTATATATTTACTAAGAACGAGCGTATGTAGATTTCAAAATCGAGAACACTTGCCAGTATTACTTTTTGGTACTATTTTAGAACTGACCTTATAGATGTCTTTTGTATACAAACCAGTAACTAATTTAGTTCAAATGCTGCCTTGAATGTTATAGTGCAACATGTTTGATTTGTTGATGAATATACTCTTAACTTTAATTATAGGGGGCCTACTGCATTAGATTTAAAAAGAAAGTTAATGTGTAATTTAGTACAAGAAATGTAGCCCACAGGAGTACAATTTTCTATGCATGTGGGTGGACTAATTTACTAACGTACATATTACACCTTGTATTCACTCTTGCTGTTACCATTACATAATTTGTCCTCAGTCACAGCTCTGTTAACAGAATAACTAAAAGATGCTTTGATGGATTGTCATTTCATGTCTATGTCTTGCCACTTAAGCCACTTCATTTCTTTGTCTCAGACTTAGTAAATTCAGATCTTGTTTTGGACTAGCAAAAGCAGAAGGCCTTCCATTTTGTCTTAACCTCATTTGTTGTAATTTAATAAGGGATATGAAAATGCTGAATTATTATTGAATTATAAAACAACTATCAACTTTTTTCATCATAACTAAGAATAAGCACAGCAAGGACAGTGTCACTAAAGAAATCTGCAGCTAATATATGCAAAAGTAGCGGGGTCTCAACATAGCATGTAAGACTCAGCAAACAAACATTGTATGGCATTCTGCATTTCTTTGAGGAACTTAATAAATATAAGAATCTGGTTTCTATTAACGTTTTATGGAGTAGTGTTCTCAGTACTTCAACAGCTGTATGCATTTTGACCACAGAAAAAAATAGTATAAAATGAACTTTCATTGGTTCATTGCATGCCAGTAAACAACATGTAATTGATTCCAGGAGGAGTAATTAATAATACCATGTCATGCAAAGTACACTACCTTAATCTCTGTTTAAAGGACCTGCAAGAGAAGTTTGTCATGGAATAACAAAGGTGTTTTGTAGTTCTGGTAAACATGATGCATATTTCCTGAAGTTGACTACGAGTGTTACATAAACTGATATAGGGAGGTAAAGTAAGAAGAAAGCTAGCAAACAAACAAAAAAATGTGTGAAAGGCATACAAGTTACGGATTCTACAGACACATTTGAGATGCAATGGGTACCACTTACATGTAAGTTTAAATGTCCAGTAAATACTGACTGTTCAGAACAATGATTTACAATGTCCATTAAATGAAAAGCTTTCACAAGATGGTATTGTGTGGATTTTTGTGACTTTTTCACTGCCATTCAACAGAGAACTGTGCAAAAGTAAAAATGCAAAACAGATGGCTATTTGTTGCGCATTCTTAGGTTGCATACAGCAGTATAAACAAGCACACAGAGTCTGTAGTAGTATTACATGTATCTTGTGGGATGTGGTAGTGTATGCTGATGCATTTTTTTGTATTATAGATGTAGAAACATCTCTTGCAATATATTCTATTATTTGTTTTGTACATCTAGAAACTGCTCTGATAAAGTATATTGTTTGCCTGTCATGATTAGAGATATACTGTATTATATTTTCAGGTGGTTCTGTTCTGGTATGTTATATTATATTATACATTTCTTTTTATAATGGGTAAAAGAACATAATAAATGTAAAATCTAATTTATAAACATGGAAAACTTTTCAGTTCACAACATTCACAGAATGTCAAATATTTAACCAACAGCTGCCATTAAACACAATTAAGCAACAGTGACTTACCAGCTCTTTGCGGAAGCAAAAGACTTGACTTTTAAGGAAACAAGCATTTCCCATTTATCTTAACTACTTTGACATCAGAGCTGATTAGAATACTGAATGAATATGTTTCTGTGGGGTAGAAGTCACCCCCCTCACACACACACGTGCACATGCTTGCGCACACATTTCAGATGTTGGGGACTTCGCTCATGAAAAACATTCTAGAAGGTGTTAATTGACAAAGTTGTGTTAGCAGCCATTTTTTGTTGAAAAGTTTTTGAAAAAAATGATTCACTGAATTGTCCATCCAGCCACCAACCATTTCAGCCAGACAAAGAGGCAACTATCCATCCAGCTTGCCATGAATCAGTCAGTCCATTTATGTAATCTAGTCAGGATCATGGTGGCAGCAAATTGACATTGGCAGGTCAACCTTACCTCTGCCCCTAAACAGTCCCTAGCTTGTGGGATCCCCAGATACTGTCAATGAAGGTGACATACATATATTCAGCATGTCTGGAGTTTGCTCCAGGACCTCCTGAGAGAAACCCTTACTTGTTGAATCTCCCACATGAGATGCATTTTCACTAGTTGTTCTTTTCAACCTAGATAAAAAACAAAGAAACTAGTGGTCTTAAAATTTCACTGATGAGCTCAGTCACAGTAATTTCCAAAAAATCATGAAACCCAGGTAGTGTTCCAAAGCAACAAACCTTATTTGTGACAGACAAACGATCTACAGTAACAATAAAATCAAAAATATTTTAATAATGTTAAACATATCAGCTTTTATATACTTAAAAGTAGGTGTGGAAAATGTACGTATTGTTTAATTTTAAATCAGTCTATTCAAAGCAAACAGTATAAACAGGACCGTAAAATTGCATTTTATAACAAGTACCCACCCCCACATACTACTACTGATAAGATCAAACTAAATTGTAGTTAAGAAAAATACTACCTATCTGTTTGCAATCCACATTCCAAAAAGAAAAGCATAAAATACACATAAAAAGACTTTTAACTAAATTTGTTAGTGGTGAGAGACAGTAAGCTTATCTAGCAGCAAGACTGAAAGGGGATAGGAGAAGGTGTAGTGAGAGAATTTCAGCCTATCTGAGACAAAAATTGTTACTACTAGAGAGAGGATCAGCCTATCACTTAGGCTTAGAGAGAAAGTAAAGTAACAGCATTTTACATGTAATGATGTATGATGAAGAATGAGTACTAGTAGTAATATCTAGTAAGGATTGTAGCAAGGGGAATTATAGCAACAAATAGTGGCAACAGTACACAGTGTGTCTGGAAGTTAGGACAATGGTTCAGCCTATCTAATACCTAGGATGAAATAAAAAATAAAAACTGTAATTTGTATACAGAGGTTTTGCTTGTCTAGCTCCTAGACTGAGAGAGAACTGAATAGATTAGACTTTACAAACATGAGTAATAGGGAGAGAGTTGGCTTATCTGCCTTTTTTAATTCTCCAAGACTTTTGGGTTTCTAATACCATGATGGGAATGGACACCATTTCTAAGTCAAAATATGATTAAAGTTCATAAATTTACTATTGTTTCAGTCTTTGATGGTAGACAAAAGTGCTTTTTCACAACACCCACAATATGCTCAGAACCGATTCCTTCTGCAATTTGTATGGAGTTACATGTATCTGTAACATATCTAAATATGACTGCAATTTTGTTTTATGAGACCCATTGCTCATAATACTATTAGAATCATTTGGGTATTCTTCTTCCACATTGCCTTCATTTCTCCTTGCAAATTCTGTTTCTTTCTATCGGTACATAAAATATTGTAATCGCTAGGTGTAACAATTTCAGTGATCAATATTACTTTTGTTTTCTTTTTCTAGACTACTATATTTGTTTTTCTCACATCTATTTTTGAACTGTTGCTAATGGGTGATCCCATGTCATATAAACTTCATCATTATTTATGATACTTTGTGGCTCATGTTTCCAGTGTTTTACAGTTACTTCAATTTTAGAATGTTTGCACTATCCCCAGTGCAACATCCTTAACAACTGTTTTCAATTCTATTTTGCAAAACCTGAATTTGTCTGTATCTTCGACATGTTCAATGGACTATGTAACCCAATGTTCACATAGTCCAATATCTCATGCTGCCAATATTAACAATTTGTCTTTTGGTTTAAATTCACCTCTCCTTAACCATTCCTGCATTAGATCTTGATCAACTTAATGTTGCATGAATTTTCTGTACTTGCCACTATATCTATGCCTTTTCCACATTTCTTGTCTTTTCATCTGATACTTCATCTTATATCCTTTATATTGTTTTGTGGCACATTCATTTGCTGCCTGTTTTTTATCTACTTCTGGTTTGATTCCTGTTCCTGATTGACACCAAGATGCCCCAGCTAAACATCTTATACTTGTTTTCCTCATCTTTTAAAACTTTCTGTATGTTTGGACCTTGTGAGGTACATAGGTATGTATGCAGTCCTACGATTGCAGATCTATACATATAGTCAATTTCACAGAGGCCAATAACTCCATCAGAATGGAGAATATATAATATTGTTACCCACTGATTTTTATAAATCATTTGATAAGCATGAAGCATTTTCTTGTTTTCCTATCCATCTGATCCAGTATCTTTTGGGGCCAGTCAGTCTCCCCAAAACAGTAAGTTAGAACAGGAAAAGCAAATTGGTTTATAGCCTGGACTTTGTTCCTAGATGCCAGGGCTGTTTTCAGTATTAATTTTAGTCTCCTAAAATATTGCTTACTAAGTTCTAATTATATTTATTCGTGTTTTATTGTTGATCCTTCATCAATTCCCCGATATTTATATACTCCCTCTTGCTCAAGTTCTATTATATCCCATTCCTGTCCCAGACTGATATTTTCTTGGTGCTACAGATTTCCTGTTTTAAAGGTTGCTTTTGCACATTTGTCCAGACCAAATGACATTCTTATATCATCTGAAAACGTTTTGACCACTTGCAGCTGTGCTTTCAGGCCATCATCTGATGAACTACACAGTTTTAAATCATCCACAAAAAAGAAGCTGATAAGTCTTTAATCTTTGTTGTTTTCTGGGAGCCAAATTTTAGCCATGACCTGATCTGTTATGTTGACAGCTTAATGGCCAAAAGGCAAGAGAAAAGAACAGTGGTGACAAAGAATTGTTATCCCTGGGATAATAATTTGTTCTCTATGATAAGTTAGCTGTAAAGAGATTTGACACTGTTTCATGATCACTGTAATGTAATCGATCAACGTAACATGTATCTTATACATTTGTAAGCAGTCTTTTATCCATGAATGTGGGATGTTGTCAAATACTTTTTCGTAATCTATCCATACCATCTTTAGAGTCTTCCCTTTGTACAGTTCTCTATTATAACTTTATTTAACAACAGATGATCTTTTTGTCCATATGACTTTTTTGTTATCCTTTTCTTCTATTCCTATGATTGAGTTTTCTTCTAAATGACTGTAATCTCTGTCACCATCAGTTCCAGTGTATATGTTTTACATTGCTGGAAGGCAAAGTTATAGGTCTATAGTTTGTAAGATGTCTTGCAGGTTCTTTCTTAAGGAGGAGTATCATTTTCATAGTGTTAACCAGGTTGGCATCTCTTTGGGGTGCACCTATAAGTAGTTCTTACTCATAGCTAAATCTTCATGTAAAGATGTTAATACTTTTAAGTTAGGTACTATATCTGGGCCTGGGGTTTTCCAGTTAGGAGCTGTTCTTAATCTTGTTTCACTTTCTCTGGCCATTACTTCATCCCATTTCATATCTTGTACATTTGAACTTATATTTTTCTTTTACTTTTTATGTCTATATGTTCCACAGGATCTTCACAGATATTTCTCTAAAATGTGTCTATTTCTTCTTTTTTTGTTTTGTGTTTCCATTCCTTTTGCCTTGCCTACCAGTGCTGTATAAAACTTTTATGGGTCATCGATAAATTGCTTATTTTGTACTTTTCCTTTTTATTTATTTACACATCTTCTAAGTCTTTCTGCCTTTGCTGATTTCATTAGTTTATTATTTGCAATAGTGTACAATAAATCCTGCTCTGTTCTGATACTGCATATTGCTTTTGTCATGAATAACTTTATGAGTATTTTTGTTGATCTGTGGCCTCTTCTGTACACTTCTAACAGTGACACTTTTTGTCTTAATTGCTTTATGTTATTCTCTATTTGATACTTCCATGATGTCATTTGATTTCTCCAATTCCTTTCCCTTACTGCCCTGTGCTTTTGTGGTAAGACTTTATCTGTTATTAATTTAGCTTTGCAGTAATATATCCTATTTACTTCTGTTATATTGCATGGATTTCTGTGAACAGTTTTGTTACTGTGATCATTTGTTTTATCAAACTTTTATCAAACTTCTATCATTTTGTGTCTTATTGACTTTCTGTAGTCTATGTCTTTCACTGATCTGAATGTGTCTATCCATCTCTATTAAATCAAGCAATTCTTCTTCACTGGCCTATCACTCCATGACACTGACTGCCACTGTTTCCTGTTCCTTCCTTTGATGTGCAACTCCAACTGAATTTTTATTCAGTATGTCAACTGATCAATGCTTCCTGCTCCACTGGTTTCTCCTTCTTAGTTTGGGGATTTGTTATTCTATCATGCTGTGATGTTACCAGAGTTAGATTTTCTACACTAAATCCTTCACTTTGCAGGTAATCCATAACTTCAGTGTCTATTTCTTTAACTTCTCCATTACTAATCATCTTTTCTACTTTTCCCCCTTTGTTTTCTTATTTTTTGTTTTGTAAAATTTTATATTATTAATATCTGGCTGTCTTTGTCTGTATTTCTCTTCAAATATCTTTGGTACTGCTTTTTTGTATTGATTAGTTTTGCTTTCTCTTTCGCATAAATACTGCACCATATTAAATCTCCTTTTCTTTCCCATGTCCATATTTCTTCATTAGTTGTCTCCCTCTTCTCCTGTTTCTCCTTACTTGGGGGACTCATTAATCCATCATGCTGAGTCATAACCTGTTTTGATCTTTTTACACCAAATCTTTCACTTTGCAGGTATTCCATAACTTTGGCTTGTATTTTTTTAACTTCTGCTTTATTATTCTTCTGTTCTATGTTCCTCCTTTGAGATCTTATTTATTGTATTGTAAACTTTTTTATATTTGGGTGCCTTTGCCTATATTTCTATTTGAATATCTTTGCAGCTGCTTTTTTGTATTGATTAATTTGGTGTTCTCCTTTGCATAAATATTGTACCATATCAGGCATCTCTTTCTTTCCCATATCCATATTTCTTTTTTATACCTTTCAAAAATCTCTAGATTTTGTTCCTCATATTTTTGTACTTCCTCAATTGCTTCTTTTTCCAAACAGTTCAAGGTTTCTTGGTCTATATAATGTTTTTCATGAAGCTGTTGTATTAATGAACAGAAATTTGTATTAGAAGCTTTTGACAGCTTTTTTGTACAAGCATTTTTCTTTCCTTTGATTTCTATTAATCTTTTTGTATATCTTTTGCCAGAAATTCTGAGCTTCTTACATAATAGTAACAATACATAATTTCTTACTTATCCTCAATAGTCCACTCTATCATATTTATGTCTCTTTTTGGTCAGTTTTTGTGCTTTTTGTGGACTACAACTTTCTTCTACAACAGGGGGACCATCCTCCCCATGAGCCTGGCCTAATCCCTTTGTAGGAAAGTTTCTGTGTCTTGACGATTTTATACTGTCATTTATTCCAGTCCTGGCACCAGTGAACCTACCAGGATTAGGTACTTTTTTATCCTGGGACTTGTGCACCCAGCCTTCTTTTTGTTTTTGAACCTACATCTGTCCATGGCATATGCTATATAAAATGCAGACTATATATCAGTGCCATCTTGGTGAGATTTTGTAAAAACTGAGTGCACCTTGTGAAGGTACTCAAAAAGACTTGAGGATGAATTCAGTTCCAGCAATTCTACTCTCCTTTGCTTGCAAATTTTATCACCTCTCCATTCAGACCCTAGGCCATGTAGGCTGATAGAATATGTGCTAGATGTGTATTCTACCACTATGGAAGGTATGATCTGTTTGTCATGTAGACTTTAATGTTTGGTAATAGAATGTGTATATGGGAGGGCAACAGACAAAGAGAGAAAGAGAGAAAGAGAAAGAGAGAGAGAGAGAGAAGGACAGAAACAGGAACAACCTATTTACTTCCAATAGTGATTAAAGATGTAATACCCAAAGTAGTGAAGGAGATAGTTGTAGGGTCAGGGATTTATTGCTAAGGAGAAAAGGGCTAAATAGTATGGAAAGTGCCATATTATTCACTGCTACATCTGTATTATAGGAAAGGGTAAAGCATGTAGGATTTGCTTATAGTTAAGTAACTACAGTATAGTTATATAGAAGGAGAAAAGTATTGGAAGCTGTGGTTAAGTAGCTACAAGATGTGTTTTATATCAAGGAAACTGTAACACAACTTTTATAAGAGTGAAATAGTTGTATAAGAAGTATATAAGATTGAAATATGAATGAGGTTAGGTTTGGAACTGTTTGAGAAAGAAGAATAGCAAATGAATGTGAGTGCAATAGCTTGACAGCTAGGCCTGAGTACTGAAATTTATGTTCAGTTATAGAAATCAGCAAAAGAGTAGTAGAAAGTGAATTGCTGGAAATAATTTACAAGGGCTAAATCAGCACTTGACTTGGGACAGAGATATTGGGTAATGTGATTGTAACAAGTTAATACATGTGTTAACCGTATTGGCCAATTAGTGTGCCAGAATGTAGTGGAATAGCTTGGTTAGAATAAATGTAATGTATGGGGTAGGTTGGAGTGGGAGCATGGCGAAAAGTAAGAGAATACACTTATAGCATATCTAAAAGGAAGGGTGCTATCCCCCAAGATGCCCAAAAACATTTTGTAAAATTTCAATCCTGGAATGCAGAGATGTCAGTTTGTAAAGTTTGTGGGATAAGGCAGGGAGGGATAAAAGTTAAGCAATACAGAAATGGAAAGTGTTATGGACAAAAATGGTGATTCTTAAATAAGATAAGGTAGTGTTTGAATGATCTACATAATAAAGTGAAAAATCATACTATGGATATTGTTGTGCAGATGTGATATCCTGCAAAAGTCTACAAAATGTAGAAAAAGATGAGGTTTCCCCACAAATGTAGACACTGAAAGGCATAAACCTGGGAAGGTTTGCATATTATTCAAGTAAAGGCTAAAAGTTGCAAACTCCAGGAGGGAATTCTTTCAACAAAGGATAGTAATAAAGAGGTGCACCAACAGCAGGAAAGTCACAAATATAAAAAGAAATTCAGACACTATTCCTTGTAGTAAACTGTAAACCAAATATCCACATTGAACTCAGTTAAAGCATTGAAGAGCAAGCAAGGCAGGACACCAGCTTGCTAATTTCTTGGTAAGATGGAGTGCATGCTAAATTTCTTAGCTGCGGCCAATGTTTGCATTTAACTCAAAACAGCGTCCCAACATTCTGTGCTTGCGTTTAGGAAAAGCTAAGGGAAGACTCCACTTTGATGATTACTTGGTAGAACTAAGCATAGGCTACACTTTTTAGCTGATGAAGTTTAAATTTAACTCAATAGGGCACGCCAATGTCCTCTGATTAATGTATTGTGGACAGCTAGGAGTTGCATCCAGGTTGACAATAGCAAATATCCTTAATCTCCTAGCAAATTATTTTTCACTTGGAATATACTTACCTGTGTAATCAGTCTTCAGTGCTATATTGCCCGATGGAATTTATGACTTATTTCTATCACATTAACTGTCAGATCATGTAGTTTTACAATAAGAGTAGCTGTTATACGGCCTACCACTTTAATGGAAGACAAAAATTGTTTCCATATGAATGTCTTCCTTTTTATGTCATATATTTAGATCCAGCTTCTCTGATATTCAGTAATATACTAAATAAAGACATAGTGAAAAGCCTAAAGCTAAAGGCATGCCACTTTTATTTCCAGGATATTTTAAATAAGAATGTTAAGATGGCTTCCCATTACAATTTATTAGGTGGGCCTACTACCATACGGGAGGATGGATGAATTGCTAAGTATTTTATGTTTTGAATACTCAACTAATTTGACTAAATATAGAGACAATACAATTGAGGCATTAATACACTTGCATAAAATGTATGACATAATGCTAGTGAAACCATGTCACTGAAACATAACTCATATTATTATAAGTTCATAGGTTCATATGTAAGTACTAGGCTAGCTGCCATCACAGGCCATATTAAGCTTAGCCAGTTTCCCTTTTAGTGTTTGAAATACCCTATCCCATTTAGTTATACATTGACCTTACCCAGCCCTGGTCAAAAATTGTATATTTCCCCTAATGAAAATAACTGGGTTCATACCATAGATAATTTGAGGAGACTAATGCATGGGCTAAATCATTTAGGAGCTGTCTCTGTCCATTAGTAGTACAGGGGACAGTTCTGGGGTAACTTTCTGTTTCCCATCCATAGATCCAAGTTGCAGTTGAATAAGGACAGGGATGAACTTTGTTTTTGTGGATGGAGACTCTGTTCCACAGTAGCAGTATCCTTTGCAAGATATACCTGTCCCTCTAAACCATTCTGTTGATGTTGCAGAAGAGGCTTAGAACCCTAGCCTGAGTATTTCTGATGTTATTTGACTTGCTGATGTGCAGGAAATCCATCAGTAATGGGCTGGAGGATGCCTTTTATGCCAGATATAGGTCAACTCTTAGCAGTATGTAGGATACCGAGTGTAGTGACAGGATTTTGTGTCGATCCATGTAGAACATATTGTTTAGGTCCTGTATCCTTTCAGAAAAGTATCTCTGTGGGTGTTGTAGTTGTTGCACACATCTGGACAGATATATGTCAAAGGGGGCATTATATCCCCAGATCTAGACACAATCCCTTGTTTATCAGCTGTGCAGTACAGAATAGATAGATTAACAGATAGATAGATAGACAGATATAGAATATAAATCTTATTTCATTTAGACATGCTGTTGTAACTCTGCTTATGAAACTGGATACATATGAGGAATACACTGGCTATTAATGATATTCATACAGCATTTCAGTAAGATTATTTTGAAAATGGATGTGTAGTTATGTTGTTCAAATATTAAATAATATTGTCTTGCTTGGCTTTGTAGTGAACAGTCATAATTAATAGTTAATTGATACATTATATAAATTATATTACAGACATTCTAAGCAGTTTAGCTGTTTAAGGCACTTATCACAGTCAGTGATTTTTTTCCTACTCGGTGTATCTTTATTAAGGTAAATACATGTAAGAATTATTGGAAGACACTCTATATTTTATCATTATTTTTTCAGTTTTTTTATGACCTACTTTCTATTTCAGAAATGCCCAAAAATAATTGATGTATATAGATTAATCTCTCTCTATGTGTATATTTATTTTATTTATTTTGACATTTGTTAACTGGGTGTGTCCGACTAAGCCTAAGTGCATTTTCAGCGGAGGCTCTGGGATCAAATCTCCAATTCTGAACAGTTGTATCATCAGATAATAACAATAAGTAGAGAAAGCTTTAAATAAGTACAATGGGAGGGTGGCCTAATGGTTAAGGTGTTTGCCTTACAAACACAAGGTACAGGGTTTGAATCTCACAGGGGATAACTGGCTAGGCTTAAAACGGCACGCAAGGGCAGTTAGCTTAGCACTAACCTATGAACCTAAATACATCGCAAGATCAAATACAGAGGTAAACAGTGTAAGCAATATAAACAGAAATATAGTACAAACTGAAATAAATCAGCTAGCAGTTAGGTATATGAAAGTAAAAATATAAAGTGGTTACTATATTAACATGTAAAACTGAGGATAAAAAGTAGAACAGGTCAGCAGGTTCTGGAGTTGATAAGTAAGAGGAGAAAAGAAATACAACAAAAGAGAGTAGATGAGAGTAGTTCATAAACAGAGTAGTATGAACATGGGAAGGTGGAGTGAATATATACGTGTGTGTGTGTGTGTGTGTGAGAGCATTTTTTTATATCTTTTAACTGCCCTCCCACTGACACCTTCTCACCCAGTTGTACAATTCGTTCTCCTTAACTGTCAGAAGAGAGGGCTGGATTGATGGGAGAGATTGCTTTATTGCTGGCTGAGAGAATTAAAGCCTAACCTCCCCTGTAATGGTTCTAGGCTTGCTTCCAGTAGTGTGGCCTGAGAGGCAAAGGTCTGCACCTTTGCAGAGATGTAGCTTTCTTAAGTCCCATCCCCAGGTTTATAATAAAGAACAAGAGACCATGCCCACCATCTGTGGTTCAGAATGTCACCTCCTACTCATCAATGGTTCCATCCTCTTCCTGCTTGGTATGCGTTTGCTCTGCTGTCTGGAACACCACCAGAAGCAGAGCTGCTACACTATTACACACCTCCTTAGCATGCACTTCCCTTCCTCACCCAAAGAGAGAGGCACGTGGGCACAGTGCTTTCATTCCTTTCCCTCCCCCTTACTTCCTGCTATGTCAAGGAAATAACATTTCTATGAGGATGTTGCTGTGTATGCTGGATATGCATGGACTTGTGCATGTGTGGGTATGTATGTGTACCCATGTGTGTATGTACACATGTGTATATGCCTGTATGCATGCATGTGTGTGTGTGTGTGTGTGTGTGTGTGTGTGTGTGTGTGTGTGTGTGTGTGTGTGTGTGTGTGTGTGGAGGGGGCAGGTGTTTTCAGAAGTGGATGTTTTGGATTTATGAAGGAATAGTCATGTTGCACTGTGTTTGTGTTGTGTGCTGAAGTGGATATTTGACAAGATGCCATGTGTGTGTGTGTGTGTGTGTGTGTGTGTGTGTGTGTGTGTGTGTGTGTGTGTGTGTGTGTGTGTGTGTGTATATGCAAATGTGTATGATGTGTGTTGGTATGAGCACTGAAAAGTATGTACTGTTTGTCTGTGATGTTCTCATTGTTGAGGTGCTTGCTGATTACACTGAATGGTGAAAAAACTGCTCTTGTGAGTGTGTGTGTGTTTACTTGGAAGAATATGCCTCTATGACAGCATGCATTTGGAAGAAGAATGCTACTATTAGAATGCAGATTTGTTGCAGAGTGTGAGAAATACATAACAGGTGGCTATTGTGTGAGACAGGTATACGTCTGGTCAAAATGTCTGGGGGCAGGATGATATGCCCTCATACTATGATTATGTGTAGTATATGTGTGCGTATTTGTGTTAGTGTGCTTGAGATTAACTAGTTTGTCCTCAACTAGTGTACGAAGGAAATTTTGGATATAACTCAGAAGTACAACTAGCCATCTTCCTGAAAAGAACTATATGAACAAAATAATACATTATCAATGTACTGTGTATGGGACTGCTTACACTGTGAGCCATAAGATTATGCCATGCAGCTGATAGTGGGAATCAGCCACTCATCTGCATTCCATTTTGCTATACCAGGCTGCAAAATACTAATGAACATAATATTCCTGATATCAATTTGCACTAAAAAGGTAGTGCTGACAGTGTCACAATCATGAATTGCCCCTTTGCGTTGACAATTTAGGACTTATACCTACCTTTTTGTATGAAGCTTCTGTATAAGGATCCCACTGAAGATGATTTGACAGCTTGTCTCTAAGAAATATAATTATTGTGCAAAAGTCAGCCTAATTTTTTTAATATGATTACCAACCAAAGTATCATAATGTCATTATAGTCAGCATACAGAATAAAAGACACAGTTAAATGTAAATGCTAATTATGAATATAAAGTGACACAAGGTACAGGTAAAACAGATGATGAAGAAAAGCTGCCTGACATTCTGACATATTTTTTTTACTATTATTGTATTATTGTCTGTTATATTTGTGATATGTGCTAGCTTTTGTCTTATTCTTTCTGTATTACTGTATCATTTCCAGCTAATATATTTTCCAGATCTGTTTTTCATTCTTGAATCCCTCTCTTTTGTTCCTTGGTTGGAAAAATCTATCCTTATTGCATCTTATGAAAGCTGGTAAATCTTTCTTGCAGTAATTTCACTGTCACTTCCAACTTCTTGCTTATTAAAAGCTGTAATTCATATGATTCCCATTATAGGTTCATAGGTATTTACTACGTTAATGACCACTGTGGTCTAACCATGCAACCCAGATGTATCCTATGGGTTATTTTGCCTTACATGTTATTTTATATCATGTTTGTAAATTTGGGCATAATTTAATTGTTGCTTCTGTCCTTCAAAGACATGTGTGTCAGACTAGTAGTGAATTTCCAATGTCCCATCCACTAGTCCAGCTGGAATAGATTAAGGAAGGGCTCTGTGACATGGATAGGAAGCCCATTCCAGAGAATGGGAATTCTCTGAGATACATGCCATATTTAAATCACAAAGTTTAAATCCTTGGATCTAGTATTTCTGATACTGTTCATTTTGCAGATATGTGAAAGGTCCATCATGGCGTATTTGATACTGCCAGTTATTTAATCAATGAAATATGTCATTGCTGCACATTCTTGTTTCATGTGGCATAGAGACAGAAACATATTTCTTTGTTATTGCTTTTTCTCTGCCTCCGTCCTGCATGCAGTCACTTGACCATATCTTGACAGCACTTTTTCACTAAAAGGCATTACATGTCGTAGCACTGTAGGGAAATGGAATGCAGCAGTACTGCATGAATTACAAATAAATGGGTCATCAAGTAATTGCATACAGGACTCTGATGATGGCAAAAATGAGGCAGACTGATAAGTGACTGTTTTTTTTTCCTGTAGAATGCATGCGATTGTGATGAAAGTACTAAGTCTATGCAGTGATCCAAACATCATTTAAAAGTCACTTTCTCACGGGTCTATATCACAAAATCGAACTTCCAAAATGTCGAACACCATAAGTTCGAATTTGGAAGATCGAATTCAGATAACATCGACACTTCAAAACAGCAAATGTTTTCCCAGGGAAGAAATTAGCTGTTCCGAAAAACACACACATAACACAATCACACCAAACACCTTCAAAACCTACACTAAACTTAACATACACCACTATCTATGCACTATCTTTAACCCAGCCCTAACCCTAAAGTCCGTCACTACCGCACACTTACCTGACCCATGCCCTAACCCTAAAGTCCGTCACTACCACACACTTACCTGACCCATGCCCTAACTCTAATGTCCATCACTACCGCACACTTACCTGACCCGTGCCCTAACCCTAAAGTCCGTCACTATCGCACACTTACCTGACCCGTGCCCTAACTCTAAAGTTCATCACTACCCATTCGTACACTTACCTTGACCCGGTCCAAAAATGCCGAAGCCGCAGAAACGACCAACTGAATTCTTTCCCTGGGAAAGAATTCAGGTTTCCGTGGCTTCAACATACTCAACTTTCGAACTACCAAGTTCGGCCTTCCGGTTGTCGGCGTTCACAACATTTGATTTCGTGATAGACCCCTTTCTCACAGGTCACTGATGAATCTTTTTACAGTTACCCCTGTGTCCTGTTAAAAGTACACTGGAGGCAACAACATCAAGCAACTTGACCCTTTCTGTTAATTGTTGCAGTTCTAATAGCAAGTTGTAAAAATTTGAAGAGATCATGGGTGACAGGCCCATATCCCATGAGAGACATTCTTTTATAGGTGAAACTCTGCATCACTGTATTCTAGAGTTAGTTATAACATGCAAGGAAATTCAGTGGTTACTGTTCACTGAATAGGGAGGTATGACTAGTTCTGCCCCTTCCAGTGTAAAGTATTATAATATATTGTTAATATAGTTAGAATAATATTTTACAGACCTTTGAATTTGGTAGCTATTTTTAATTTCATCTGGACAAGCCTTCAATTATTGGGCTTCAGTGATTTGTTTTATGCCCATTCCACTTATATATGCCACTCTGCATATGTTTCTGACCACAAATAGTATAGCATAATAAATGAATGCAGTCTGAGTACAAGTAAGACATTAAAAACAAGTTTTTTACATGATAATCAAATCTCAAAACTTGATTTATTCCACACAAACATTAGAGAAAATCTAGCTTACAAGTCTCAATTTCAGCAGTATGTGTTCTTCTGGCTCATATTTGTTTAGTACAAAATTGCATAGTGGTATTAACTATATGTATACCTTTCAGAACGACTTGACTGTAAGATGTTTTATCAAAAACAGTTTGTACAAATGCAGTTTTTATCCCTAAATATGGATAATTACAACAAAGGCACTTAAATGGGGAAACTCAACCCATACCCCTTTCATACAGGGGAACAGTCCAGTATAAAGAATTCTGGGGTCTCTATAATTGAGGGTAAGGGAAAATCCTCCATGTAACAGCCCAGCCCATAGGACTGAATATGCCTTTTAATTCAGAATGCTGAAGATCGGAATACAGCCAAATGGTACTTTGCCAAATCATGTGTTCTGGAAATTTTCAAGGCTCAGCAAAGGCAAAATATTTTACCATATTTTTTTCATTTTTTGTTGCTACTCTACCAACTGCCACAGCTGTCCCTTGGCTCCAATCTTCACTTTCTAGAACACAGTTGAGACAAAATGGAGGATCCTGGTTTGACATCATTCTATTGATAAGATAGGCTTTTCCACTTTGACACTTCAATACCTCAAAATCCTGGGGACACCACAAAAGTGACATCACTATAGTCTGTGTGGGTTTCTGCATACTGATCCATGTTATAGAAAGTTTACCTGTGGCATATATGTCTTTTTTTCTTATAAGTTGGAGTCACAAGTCATGACTATGGATCATAGCCAGGCAGGAAACAACCCTCCAATTTCACCGAAAGAAGAGAAGCCAACAAAAGTGACTTAGTCTTTCTACTCTTATTGGTGGTACCACATCAGGGTCGATGCTTTAAAACAGGTGACCTGCAATAGCAAATGAGAACGCTCTCTCTGTGGCAGAGGGATGACTGTATTTTTTTCAATTATTTGAATAAATTTGAATAACAAATAAAAAACAAACTTTTGCACAAAATGGAAGTAATAAACTGCAAATATTGTTATTCAACTATATTTATATCTTGACATTCAGAGGCATGTTTAGCTTTGAAGGTTGAAAAAGGGGGATGATAGTGTTGGTGATTATAGCTTCCATTGCATAGGGCATTAATGAGAATGTTTTTACTTCAAGAGTAGATTGTGTGAGGGTACTATTTCACCATTTTTACTATGGTGAAAAACGAAAGGAAAGAGACCACAAAATGGCACAATCTGAGGTTAAGCAGCATATAAAAAATTAGCCAAATTAGAGAAATATCCTGCATTGGAAAGAAATCCCAGAAATCTTATCTGGAGAAAGGCAGTTAAAGTGGAGAAAACTGCAAAACAAATCTATACACTGTATTTAAATGGATATTAATACGACCTGTGACATGATTAGAAGTGATGCTAAGATGGGAAGGGTATATGTAGTCATAAGAATCATAATATATTTGCTTATAGCTGCTGTGACTTCACATATTAATAGTAAAACAACACTGGAAGTCCCTATAATATGGCCATTCAGGCTGAGTTGCACATTTATCATTGGATTAATATTAACAAACTTTCTCAGTATTAACAAAAGTCTAGAGTATAGGCATGTGCTGAAGTTATGTAATGCACCATTTTATCTACTGACATTTTCTACAGTGACTTCTTGACCATACTTTCCCTCCACATTTTCTGGTAGTTCATAGATTCATAGGTAGGTACTAGGCTATCTGCCCGAAGGCATTTATAAGCCTAGCCAGAATGTGTTGGCTTTCCCGCTGCCCCCTTAGATTAGTTCCCTGTGCCTCTGTCCATCAAAGCCACTGAAGTGATCTCCGGGGTAAACTTTCTGTTTCCCATCCACTCGTCAAGGTTTCTCTTGAAGAGTGTTAGCGAGGAGCTCTGCCTAATGTAGATTGGGATCTTGTTCCAAAGCATGGGAAGTTTCTGGGACAGGAATCTATCCTTCCAGCACATCCTATTTATTGTTGTGGTGAGGTTTAGATCCCTATAGTGTGTGGCTCGAGGGGATATGGTTTTCTTTAGGTGGAGCATGTCCATCAATTCTGGGTTCGACATGGCCTTATATGTCAGGCAGAGAGCACCTCTGAGTAGGCGGTATGCAACCAAGTACAGCTGGAGTTTCTTCAGTTGAGCTGCATAGGGCATCTGTTTGAGGCCAGTGATCCTCTTGGTGAGGTACTTCTGTGGTCTTTCCAGCTGTTGCAGATGACTTGTAAGGTGCATCCCAAATGGGGCGTTGTACTCTATGATGGGTCTGACGAGTGATGAGTAGGGGGGCACAATGACCTCTTTTGATCTGGATGCAAACCCTTTTGTGATTAGGTGGGCCACAAAGAAGGATTTTCTAACTAGTTTGGCAATGTGATTATCAAAGAAGAGATTACTATCTGCTTGGGTCCCCAGATCCTTTATTACATCTTCCGTATTTATAGGACTGCCACCTATGTGGTAGTTTGTGGGTACTTTGTTTTATTAGTTGTAGTAGTACTAGTAGCAGGCTAAAAAGTGCAAGCCAGGTTTCCTACTGTCTAGTAACTAATTCTAGCTGTTCTTGGGAGATCCACAAATATTCCCATGCCAGCCCAGTATGTATAATCCCTGCAAATTGTCCTGGGCCTGCTATGGCCTTCACACTCATGGCACATTTCAGAGTAACTTCTATGGAATTGAGCTGTCTCACAGTAGCAGTACTTGGAGGGCATTAAAGATCACAGAACTCCTTTCCTTATCATTCATTGCAATCCCAGGATGCTACAGTCCCACAGAGCACCGTTCTACTCCTTGTACTTGTCTTTTCATTCTTGTGATTGCTTCCCATAACTTAGCACCATGTGTGAGGAACAAGATATAGACTGCATGAAAAATATATTAATTTGTCAATAAGTGCAAATCTCACTTTGTCACCCCTTACTAGATTGTTTTTATGAAGCCAGATGTCAGTGTCCACAGCCACTAACAAAACCTATACTTTTGTAATGAGCAACCTGTTAAGGCAGTTAAAATTCTGTCCTAAAGGCAGTTTTTCACATGAACCCCCTACCCTGAGAAAGGAATCCACTTCTACGGCACCATAGCCAAACATTTGGAGGCACTCATTCTTATTCTCATTCCAGCGGCTGCACACTCAGCTGTAACTACACAATAGTGTGGCAGACATTGTTGTTACCTCACAGCAAGAGGTTCTCTGGTTCAGTTCTTGGCTGAGGTACCTTCTGTGCAGAGTCTGCCTGTACTGTCTGTGTTAGTGTGGGTTTCCTCCAGGTGCACCAGTTTCATCTCACATTCCAAAAAACAGGCAGTAGCTGGACTGGACATTCTAAGTGACCATAGGAGTGTGTGCATGCGAGTGTGTGATACAGAAGAACAGCTGCAGCAGAGCTAGCTACCCAGTCCTGTAAACCTTGACTATAGATAATTGTCAAGATTAAATTCACACCCTGACTTCATGTGTAAAAATGTGAAAAAAAGGTTGTAGATGGATGAATGGAAAAGGAAGGACCCCAAGGATCCCTTGGATTTTCAGTCCTGACCTTGTCACATACAGATAAAATAAGGCAAAAACACATGTAAGTTAAATGTTGCAGACTAATTAAGTAAACAAAGAACAGAGACACCCTGTTATCCTAGTTACCATGTATACTAGTAGGAGATAACAACCAAAATGAGACGTGCAAATGAATGGCTTCCTATCAAGGTAAGCCTTCAGAAGCAGACAACTGTAACATCATTTGCAGCAAACAATGATTGCAGGTTAATCTCTTAAGCATTTAATGAGCAATAAAGTAAAGTAAAATAAATAAATCAATATGTTAAAATAGCACAGCAAACCAATAACAGCAAAAAGGTAATCCACTGTGGAAGAGGTCTGTGAGATAACAAAGAACAAAATTCCAAAATGTATAATCCACAGAACCAACCATGTCAGTAGCAAGTAATTAAAAATAAAATAAAAAGGTGAGCGCTTTCATGCCCAACTGAGCACTCCTTCAGACTAACAAAAATGATTACAAACAGCTGTCATGAATACCCAGTACTTCAAATAATCTCAATCACATGATCAATTATTTAAATAAATCATGAGCCCTGAGAACAGGCTTTAAAGGTACATAGCCATTAAACCCTATCCGTTTCATCTCACATTGTTCTGTAAAGTTTTTGATGACTCCCAAACATTGCCTGGGGGCAATGCTCTCAAGCCCTTTAAACTTAAATTAGTGTATACCTCTCTCGTCCTGTACATGTCTTGCTAGCACATTTCTTAAATCTTTATTCCTAATGGCTATTAGATGTTCTCTAACTCTATCCTTTAACAATCTGTTGGTCTTACCTATATAAAAACATGTACATACTTGGCAGCAAGCTAAATAAACAACATTGGCAGTAAAGCAATTGGCATTGACACTAAAGTCAAACACCTGATTAGTCACAGGATGCATGAATGTATTGCTGCTATCTATACACTGACAAAAATTACATCCACCACATGGTGTTGTCCCCCTCTGTATCTGCCCTCCCACCTTCTGATTCTAAACATAGCATAACAGTCTCTTCAGAGATTGTTTATTCTTAAAGACAAAACGTGGCTGTTGACCTACAATACTTCCTATCTTTGTATCTGATAATAAACATGGCCAGTTCTTTTTCACTATGTTGCAAAAAATATCAACATTACTTGTGTAATGCATCAAAAGGTTCATTAGGATAATTATAAATGTACATGCAGGCATGTGATAATATATATATTTATATGGGTGTGTGTGTGTGTGTGTGTGTGTGTGTGTGTGTGTGTGTGTGTGTGTGTGTGTGTGTGTGTGTTTGTCTATAAAATTGCCAAAGATTTCAAAGACAACCACAAGGCATTCTATAACTATGTCAAGAATCTAAATGGCAATGCTCAGATCTGCTCTGAGCTAGAACAGAATGGCATTGATACTGATCCCAAGGATATTGCCAATGTCCTGGCAGATCGATTCAGTGCCAACTTCACCCCCCTCTCACCCCCTAAATGGCCCATCTCAATACCGGAAGATTGCCAAATTCGCAATAACGCCACACAGGTAAAAAACGCACTCTCCAAAGCTAAGAATACAGCATCCATGGGACCAGATGACATCCCGGGCTGTGTACTACATGAACTACAATATGAACTGGCACCTCACCTAAGTGTCATGTTTAATCATACCCTCACCTCAGGCTTCGTGCCCACTGAGTGGTGCACAGCTACAGTTATCCCACTCCACAAGAGGGGATCCAACTTGGATCCCAGGAACTACCACCCCATCAGTCTGATGAGCCTGACTTGCAAGACCATGGAATGTATTATCATGGAACTTATAAACAAAGACATTATCAACCTTAAAACACTGGACCCCACCCAGTTTGGGTTCGTGAAGGGCCGATCTTGTCTCCTGAACCTGACTGACTTCTTCGAATCAGTCTCCAGAGCCGTGGATGAGGGTAAGGCAGTCCACACAGCCTGTCTGGACCTCGCCAAGGCCTTTGACACCATCCCTCACTCTGGAATCATAGATAATCTTACTAAGCTGAGCATTAATCCCTACATCACTCGATGGGTTGCCAACTGGCTTACTGACAGAACGTACACTGTAAAAGTAACCGACTCCAAATCCAGCTCCAGACAAGTGACAAGTGGAGTACCTCAGGGTTCAGTCCTGGGACCTCTCTTGTGTGGCATCTACTTATCTGAAGTACAGACCAACACTAAGGGACTCTGGCTAACAAAGTTCGCAGATGACTGCAAACTGGGAGCCATTATTGAATCCCCAAAAGATGTGGATACTCTAGAAAAGGGCCTTACAGAAACAGATGCTTGGTGCCAGAGCCATGGGATCAAGCTCAATGCCAAGAAATGTATAGTTATCCCCTTTGTGAAAAAACATGTACCCATGAATTACCACATAGGTGGCAGTACACTAAATACCGAAAGTGTGATAAGAGATTTAGGGACACAGATGGACAGTGGTCTCACCTTCAATAACCACATTGCCACAACAGTCAGGAAATCCTTCTATGTGGTACGCCTCATCACTAAGGGCTTTTCATCCAGAAAAAAGGAGGTCATTGTCCCACTGTACTCATCCCTCATTAGACCCATTATAGAATACAATGCCCCATTTGGTGTGTACCTCTCAAGACATCTGCAACAACTGGAAAGGCCACAGAAATACCTCACTAAAAGAATCACAGGCCTAAAGCAGATGCCCTATGCTGACCGCCTTAAAAAACTCCAGCAAAACTCTGTCGCATATCGTCTACTCCGAGACGATCTTTGCTTAACATACAAGGCCATGTCAAACCCAGAGCTGTTGGACATGCTACACTTAAAGAAATCCAAATCCCTCAGAGCCACATGCTTCAGGGATCTAAAACTTGTCATCACAATAAACAAAACATGCTGGTGGGATAGGTTCCTGACCCAGAGACTCCCCAGACTCTGGAATAGACTGCCCATACATGTCAAGCAGAGCTCCTCTTTGGCCCTCTTCAAAAGGAACCTTGATGATTGGATGGGAGAAAGGAAATTCACCCCGGGGATCACGTCAGTCATGCCTGCTAGACATGGGTCCAGGGAAGTAAATTGTGTGGGAAGAAATAGCCAGGGAATTGTTATGGCTAGGCTTGTATAGACCCTAGGGCTGATAGCCTAGTACAAACCTATGAACCTATGAGTACATCATTAGGATAACCATAAATGTGCATATACATTTATGTACAGTATTATAAACATGTATATATGTGTAATGTAATTAAATCAAAGTCTTGTGTAGGATCATAGGATCATAGGAAGTTACTAGGCTATTGGCCCTGAGGCCCTTACAAGCCTAGCCAAGAATTTAGCCCATGTTCCAACAAATCAGCACCCTATGCCACTGTCCAACAGGGGCATACGTGGAATCCCAGGGGTGTATTTTCTGTTCCCTATCCAGTTATCCAGGTAGTGCTTAAAAAGGTTTAATGAGGTACTCTGCTTTACATGGAAAGGGAGCCTATTCCAGAAAAGGGGGAGTCTCTGGGACACAAATCTGTCCCACCAACAAGTCTTATTGATGTCACAGACCAGGGTGAGTTCTTGTGTGCGGGTTACTCGAGTGAAGCTTGACTTGTGGACATGCCTCTGTCCCATCAGGGCCAGGTCTGAGATTGCTTTGTATGCTAGACAGAGGTCACCTCTGAGGTGTCTGTAGGAGACTGAGTAGAGGGATAGGGCTTTTAGCCTATCTGTGTAGGGTAGATGTTTGAAGCCCTGGATTCTCTGGGTGAGGAATCTCTATGGTCTCTCTTGCTGCTGCATGTGCTTTGTGAGGTACATGCCAAAATGGGGCATTGTATTCAATAATTGGTCTTATAATGGAAGGATAATGGGACATCACAAAAATCTTGTACCTGGATGAGATACCCTTACTAATGAGGTGGGACATGTAGAAAGCTTTCTGTACAATGGAGGCAATATGGTGATCAGAAGTCAGTTTGCTATCAACCTGGGGTCTCAAGTCCTTCACGACTGATTGCATGCTTAGTGTCTTATTATCAATGTGATAATTTGTGGGGATGTCATTCTCCCCAAAAGGGATGATGATGCATTTTTTGGCATTCAGTTTTAGGCCATGTTCTGGCACCAGTCATTTGTCTTGGTGAGACCCACATGGAGGATGTACACATCACTAGGGGAATTGATGACAGCACCCAGCTTGCAGTCATCTGCAAACTTTGTCACCCATAGCCCACTAGATTTGGCCTGCACCTCTGAGAAGTATATCAGAAACAACAGAGGCCCCAAGACCAATCCCTGGGGTGCACCACTTGATATGTCTGAGGTGGTGGTAGTTTAGGTGGATGTAAATGATCCCACAGTACAAGTCAGCATGGATACAACGTTGGGTCTCCTCAGAAAAGGGACCATTGACTTATTGGAGCTAACAAGGTAAGAGAAACATGTAGCCAACACATAAGACTTCTGGTTAAACACAATAAAAGGCAATAGTCAGTCTTCTTTAATAAACTATATTGTAATGAATGTCCGTTTCTTCATCGGTTTTACATCGGGGTATCTTTTTACTCTCTTTTCCCATCTTTACTGAGTGACTAACTCCTTTCTCAAAGAGCACTACACCCTTGAATTTGAAGGTTCTGATTGTAGTCATTGCAAATGTATCACAGCATTCCTTAAAATATAGAAGACAAAACCTTTAGTGGAGAGTTCACACTGAAGTGCACAAGTGTGGATTATTTATCAAATTCCGTGTGTGGTTATCAGTGGTGCAGCTACTAGTCATGAATCAAGATCTCTAATCTTAAAGTAGAAGATTTTCATGCATCACGCAAACAAGAACACCCACACATTCGTGTTTTATTTATTTATTTATGGATGTGGTTTCGGTTAGTGTTAGATCCCTTATCGACACTGCTTGGGAACAATTTCACTGTAAAAAATAGAAAGTTTTTCAATTAAATGAGAAATTACCAAAACAGTTGAAAACCTGCTCTGCAAAACTCCAAGTATCCCATATATGTATATATATATATATATATATATATATATATATATATATATATATATATATATAGATATATATATATAAAATAGAATATATCATCCATTTATTTATGAATCATGTTTTAAAAATACATCTTCTAACTTTTTATCATTTGCCAGAGGTGTGTCCCAGCATCTCAGTACTGCCAGATCGTTCCCACATTTTTGTAACAATAGCAATTTGAATGTTTAAACCATGACCACAATATACATTTTTCATCATGAACTAATTTCCCAGAAAAAAAAATCTTGGCAAATACAATGCATTTGTTACTTATTCTGTCTGTAATATGAACCTTACATTATTTATTATTTAGTATAATCTTGGTTTACAGACTTGGATCATGTATGCAGATTTTCAAAAGTGCCACATCAGACAAAACATTGAGTCTTCCTAATTTGTGGTATAAATCTGAGACATTACTTGCCAAGACACAAGTATCTGTTATTGAAATCTGTTTGTCTTACAAGTAACACTTCAGAATGCAGGAAGAGTGACTGATTCAAATATGATGTATATGTGTGCCCCAAAATATAGGTTAGTGCATCATATATTTATTTATTTATTTATTTATTTATATATTGACATTTATTGGCCGGGAAAGTCCACTGGGTCAGAGATCCATTTTCAGTGGAGGCCCGAGGAGAAAAGCTCCACAAAAAGTATGATACAGAGATTAAAAATACATGGCGCATGTGTGTTTACAGAGAGCTTAAAAATGTATTTATGCCATCTGAAGTTACCGAAATGGCTTATTTTTTTAATTAAACATAAAAATCAATGATGCTGTAAAAGTTCATAGCAGTGTAATTTATTTAATATGACTTTTTGTTGTTAAATAGGGAAGACTCCACTAGTCACAGATTTCTTTAATTTAAGTGAGCAGATATAACGTTTGGTGTAATAGTGCGGTAAGAACTACACAGAATATAAATCAAAGTCTGAAGCATAAGTGCCAGTACTGATAGATACAACCCTTACACAGCTTAAGCTTGTAAGTTATACCACAAAAATATGATGCAAGGGGTCTATATCATAACATCGAAGTTGCAAAACTTCGAATGTTATAATATCGAACCCAAAACCACGAAAGCTAAAAACCCCGAAGACTGAGAACAGCGATTTTTTCCGTGCACAAAACACGAAACACACAAACACTGCAAACTATTTCTAATGTGGGGGGCTGTGCACTCCCATACACCCCCTACTTAAATATACCAACTCCGAGATCGCACCACAGTGAAGGAAATAGTGAAGCTGCGGAAACAGCCCACCAAATTCTTTCCCTAGGAAAGAATTTGATGTTCTGGGGCTTTGCTGTTGTCAGTCTTTGAGGTTTCGGGTTCGATATTATAACAGTCGAAGTTCTGAAACTTGATTGTTATGATATAGACCCGATGCAAGCAATTAATGGAAAAGCACTGTTCATTTTGGTCACATGCCATTTTTCACTCACATGGCTTGTGTGTGGCAGCAGGCATCTGCAGTACTGTTAACTCACTTTGCTTAAGGGCAAAGAATGCAGTATTCATTATAAAGTTAGTCTATAATGATGACTTATGAGATACATAGTTAACCCTGGAAATACAAAAATGCTACCTGTTTGTGTAGCATTTCATATTTGGTAATAAAAGTCCATGAATTATTGGAATCGATATGTGATCCAGGATTATCTAAGGAACTGTTCTTCCTCCTCCTCCTCCAGCTCGTCATCATCATCATACCCCCCCCCATTTCTCTAGTTCTAAAGGGATCAGCCTTTTCTGACAATTGTCACCCTATCTCTTGAATGAGTAGCAGTCTCCTACCTTCTTTGAGAGTTATGTCCAGTCATTGCAGGTCTTGTCTCACGTAATCCATCCTTCCTATTACTCCTAAATCTGCTATATCAAACCATCTTCTGCTTTCCTGTACATAAGTCAGAAACAACACTGTCTGCTCTCTTTGTCCTCTTCTACAACTTTGGCTAATTTGCATCTATGTAGCTATGTTTTCATTTCATCATCTATCCCACAGTGTGCATCTTTCTATAAATGTCACCTTGTCCCCATCATATCCAGCTTCATTAGAATCACTGGTCATACCTCTTTGACATTCTTCTGTTCCACGCTGTCATAGACAGCTTTCCTAATTGTTTGCAGCACCTTTGCTTCTTGCTGTGACATCCTCATTCAGATTTTCCTTCTCTTCAGCCACACATCCCAGATAATTGAAATTGTTTTGCTGTTCCACTGCGTCCCTTCTGTCTCCATATTGAGCTTCTTCTAATCTCCTCCATTTGCTGTCATGACCACTAACTTGTCTACACTCAGTTTAATTGCTTGAGTCCTCAATTTGCTATTCCAGTTCCCTATCATTTGATGAAGTTCCTGTTCAGAGTCTGTTTGTAAAATTACACGTTCTGTATGCATGGGCTCAGAGATGAATCAAGTTGCACATCCATTTCTCTCAAATCAAGTTTTGCTTTTACTTGGGCTATTGGATCCTTGTACATAGCTTATACTAATTTTAAACCATTCTGAACCAAACTTCTCATCTTCCATGTTCCTTTCTAGTAATCAGTAGATTTATCTATCATGTATCCTCTCCATCACATTCATAGGATTATAGGTTCATAAATTGGTACTAGGCTATCGGCCCTAGGGCCTATACAAGCCTAGCTATCACAATTCCCTGGCTACTTCTTCCCACACTATTTACTTCATTGCGATTGCAGCTTGATACCTCTGTACTGCCCATAACTATGAATATTCCCTTTGTTCTTGTGCACTGGTAGTTGAATATTTATTCTGTAATCATCTTGGATATATCTTTCTGTCTATACTGCAACATGTATCTAAGAAACTACTAACCACCACTAAACAAGCTTTCCCCTAATTAATACAGAATGAGGTGCATATTTTATCGTATTGTTATTTCAGCATACGTTAGTATAACCAGACCAACAGTCATTAAAACAGCAAAACATTCCACATATTAAGCTATTCACTTGTAATTTATATATCCCATATGCTTCCTGATTTATATATCTTTTTCTGGTCCTGTGCATTCTAATACAATACTAATGGCAATAGTGTATCTTCTTCACTAATATAAAACAATATCTCTACAAATTTTGAGTCATTTTGAAACCAGTTATTTATGTTTTTCATCCATACTTTTTAGTAATAAATGTACCATTAAATGTGTATAAATGGACTATGCTTTCTTATGTAACCATGCCATACAAGTAATTGCAGGGAATTTCCCTTTTAGTTATACTTAAATTTCAGAAGTTACCTTCTTGAATTCCAAATATAAATTTCATACGCATAGTTCTTAGAAACATATCTTCCAGAATGTGCAGATAATCAACATTATTATTATTGTAATAAGATTTCTTAAAAAAAACTTTTAAGAACTTTGTTCATGTTATAAATGAATTTTTCCAAGTCTTAACAATTATTTTCCTGAACACCTCTCATGTTACTTTGTTAGAACAGTAATTAATGATCAGCATTTATCTAGCTATAAGTATTTCTAAATTGCAGCTAATGATTTATAAATTTCATCAGCAAACCCAATAGATGGTCAGATAGCACTCCCTCACTGACCTTGCTATTTCCTTACTTACAGCTATTTGTGTATTAAACATTCCATCTTTGTAAATTAGAAATAGCTAAGGACTAATTACAGCCTTGTCTCACTCCCTTATTTGGCTTATAGCCTGTGGTCAGATCACCTGTTCTAGAAGTCCTCACCCAGACCCAGGTATCAATGTGCATTGCTGAATGTGTATCAGTTGTTCCCTTTGAAATTCCCTAGATGTCCTTCAAGAATGCAACTGCAGTCATAACATATGGGTTGTCCTGCCTCAAGCAGCCCTCGGTCGGCCGGATTACAAAGTCTGGGTCCGGCGTCGGCTGTTGTCGCCTCCTCTCCGACGTCAGAACGGCTGGAGTATAAAGGCATCGGCCGACGCCATCGTCTTCAGTCTTTCTTGCCGCATGGTGCCCGAAGCAGAAGCAGTTTGCAAGTGCTGGTTGGTCAGCTCCTGTGTTTTCAGTACCGAAGTCATCTAAAAGCTAAGTACCCCATTGGGGAACATTTTTTTCTTGCCTCAGCCGATGTCAGAACAAATTGAGAAAGTTAATAATTGTTTGTCTTGTGGTAAACAAATACCTCATAAGGACTTCCATTCTTATTGCCTACCTTGCCTGGGCCCAGACCACGACGTCTCGGCCTGTGCTGCCTGTGCTTGCTTTAATAAGTGCACTCTCAGGCGCCGGGCAGAATTTGCTGAAGACTTTTTCGGCAAATCTTTCGCTTATATCATGCTGTCGGAACAACCAACTACTCAATCTTCCAAAAAACGAAAGGACCGGGACCGACATCCTCGGCCCGCGTCCTCCACCGATACTCCTCCTAAACCCTCCGCGAGTGCTTCGGTCCCTTCGGAAGTGGTAATTCAACCGCTCCAGGCTGTATGAATAGCTAATAGTGGACTGAGCACAGATATTGCTATTATTTTTTCAAGTATGTATTGTAAAAGGAAATGGGCATCCGTTTGCATTCTGTTTGACTGATAAGAAAACTATAATGCAGGGGCTTAATTCTCATCTTCTCTATCAGTTCTTCTAAAATTGATGACAAAAAGATCTTGCAAGGGTTGGTGTCAAAATTATTATGCAAAACATTTTAGGGTCATCCATATACTCCTTTTGTATATCGGAATGGTTATAGATCAATTATAGACATCTGGAAAGGTTTTTCTAGTCAAATTATATTGAATTTATGCTGCAGAGACCTCGGTCCAAACTGTGGGATTTGCTTTATAGTACTTCACTGCATAATTCATAATTCATAAGGAACAACAGCTTTATTGTATGTTTCCTTATATGTCCCTCAAAAGATTATTTTATTTCAACTAGATGATTCTAATTTCTGTGAAAGTTCAGCAGAATCTGACCATTTTCCATTTTGGATTTGAATACATTGATATAGGAAGACTCTGTCCAGTCTTCTCAATCTTTTGGCAGTCACCATTTGATGCTGTTCCAGAATATTTCCCTATCTTCTTACATAATTTCTTCCCATTTCTTGTTTTACATGCTTTCTGTATACAATACTGCCATCTCTTAACATATATTATTTGTTTTAACCTCATTCCATAAACTGATCTTGCTTGTTTCATTTTATAATAAGCCTCTTCCATTCCTGTCATTTGCCCAAATTGTTATATTTCTGAATATTCTCTTTATGTCTATTTAAGCAGGCCATAGCAAACAAAATCCTTCTCTTGTCTGATGTTTGGGATGTTGATCTAAACCTCTACAGCACACTTATTGTTTATTTGCTAATGCAAAAACTCTACTAGATGGATAATATATTGATGTTTTGCACTAATACATTGCAGCCATAAATGCATCAATTTGCCATCCATTATCCAAGACACTCAACCAATTTTTTACATTTCAGCTGAATATGTCTGAAATCAAAAAAAAAAAGATTTAAGGGCATATAATCATTACCCTTTAAAAATGTTTCAAGAAGAAAATGGTTACTTTCTGTTCTAAAATAAATGTAAGGTTCAGATTTCCCTACCAGATCAAGAAATAAATTTACATAATACAAATCTGATCCTGTTACAGGCATGACCTTTACTTTACTTTTACTATCTACTTTACCATTCTGTACTAACTGATCACAATTGATCGGCAGTTTCAATAAATTTACTGTATACTTGTCTAAATTATAATCCAATATCTATCAGCCAAATCATGTTCTGCTGTTACATATTCTTACAGCCTGTATTTCCCAGTACTAACATTAAGAAATTCTTATCTTTTTGCGCATTATGCATGCATATATACATGTATTCCTTTCTAAAATCTTTCATAATTAACTGGTATGAGTAGTTATTGAGTTAAAGGTGCTCACAACTTGAATTATTAAACTCACATATGCATCTCTAGTACCAATATAGCTTATGTTAAGCCTATTTTTTCAATATATTCTTTATTCAAGTATTAGCCCTAACCTGACCATGACTAAGGAGAGTAGACCCCCTTTAAATACCCATATTTGCATATCATCAGTTGCATACTTGCAATATTTGCTTTTCTGTCTCAGGTACATATACTGTAGCAAGATTTTGCAATGAAAAACCCACATGCAATCTGTCACCTAAGTTTGTATCTAAGCCTGTTACATTTCAGGATACTAGTTTCAGATACTTCTTGCTATTTTGACTTTTAAGATGAGGGTGTATTCCATTTTAGACAACAATTCTTTTTTTTGCGGCTTCAGCCCAATACATTTTCATGTCATCTAATGCATCCAGTGCATTGCTGACTTTCTTGAAGCTGTTGTGAAGTGGGTCTGTGCACACTATATCAGACTGTGTTAAATTTTCATTGTGCTTACCCAACTTGTTTCTTCATTTTTAACCTAGCTTTTCATCAATATACCAAAGAGTGTGTATATATATATATATATATATATATATATATATATATATATATAGTTACATATTGAAAGAATGAAAGTGATAAAATACGAATGAAAATCCGCAACTCAAAGTTTTATTTTTTTAATGCAGTACAGTGAAGATTGGAATATTTGCCCTTTCTTCACTGTAGTTGGAATATATATTTAGCGGGGAGTGTGTGTGTGTGTGTGGGGAGGGGGGGCAGCCCCCCACAATAATGTTTTCAGTTTGCAGCATTTTTGCTCATCGGAGCGTTCACACTTTGTTCCTTTCGTTCTTTCAATATAGACCCTACTATAGATATATATATATATATATATATATATATATATATATATATATATATATATATATATATATATAATATATATATATATATATATATATATATATATATAAAACTTTAGTGCACTTTGGGTTTCTTTTACCAATTTAAGAATATTGAATGGAAATAATGTTATTTTTGCTTCCCTACTACATTCCAGTTTTGCCACATAGCATTCCAGTGTCAGCCTAATTAATTTATAATCCAAAGGCAACCCCATGTTTCATTTTATTACTTGCCAAATTCTGAGAAGCAAATATCAAGATCCATTGTTTTTTTTTCTTATAGATATTCTTTACTCCTAATATATAAAGACATACAACCATATTAAGGACTATAGTTATGACTTTTCAAAGAAAGTAGTTTTGTTCAATAATATATTCAATTTCCAAATTAGTTCTTATAAATTGTATTTCTTCTCAGCATTCCGTAGTTTTTTTTTTTTTTTTTTCTGAGAAGGAGGTCTGCTTTTCCTATGTCTAATTCCAAGTTTTACATCCAGAATTTTCTGACTGATAAGTTCTCTCCCTCTAAATCCTAGCTGTGTTTTGAGTCCAATTATCACCTCTCAGTCTGTTTTTAAACTCTTGCATTTTTTCATTATTTACCCCTATGTTTACATCATCACTTCATTTTGATTTTTTTCCTGTACTCCTAATTCAATTTGTTGTTCCTTTATTGCTTTCTTACATTTTATTACTTCTTCAGTACTCATGTTCTTATCTCTTGTAGTAGTAACTCTTTATTTCACATCCACCACTCTGTTTTTCTTCATGTACTGGGAGATGCTATGTTGTCTTTGCATAATCTTTTATCTTTCCTATCTTCAGCTCTTTGTTTCACACGCATCCCTACATTGTCTCCTTTCTTTCTTTTTCCAGTTATCTACTCTCTGTACTGTATCCTTTCAACTTGCACTTTGACTTTTTTTCTGTTCCATTTATTTATCTTTTTATTTATTCCCCTGGATGAATTGGAGTGTTACTCTTCTTAACTATAAGATTTCATTTGCCAGTCCTTCTATTCCAGGTATATTTATGTAATGGATGGTAGGCATCTTAACCTCAGGTACTTCTATTTTCTTCTTTAATTTAAATTCAATCTTAATCCCTAGAATGTTGTGCATGGTTATAACCTATTATTAAATTAAAACTTTCCCTTAACACTGTTTTAGCAGATTTACCATATAATCTGATATGATTCCCTATACTTTGTTTGCTATCTTAATTATTCTTCAAATACTCCTTCCATTGTGGTTTATCCAGAGACAAGATGCTCTATATGCTTATCATACAATAACTAACTTTATACTAAATTATCCAAAAAACTATAATTTCAAATATCTGAACTATCCCCTCTACCCATCCTTCAAAAAAGGGCTCTCCAGAAGATTTAGGGACACACTTGATCTTTCCATCAATTCAAAATATATTTTACTTATAATCAAAACCTTCACCAGTCTTTCCCTACTTCATATGTGTCTGTTTCTTTCTGCAGCTATACTGATCATTGCAACCTTTCAGTTTTCCCCATCCCACTAATTTGCATTATTATTATTAATAGAGACACCTCTTTTTAATGGGTCATCTCCCATCTGGCTCATTATGCCTTTAGAATTCATAGCCCTGCATTTCCTATTCTTATCTTGAATAATATTATCAGTAGTACTTTATGATCTTGTTTTAAATTTTTAGTATATAGTAAACTTGTGTCCTTAATGCTCTGAACTCTTGTGTAATTCAGAAACAGACAAACACTATACATCCTGTCTTCTGATCTAATCTGCTACTGAACAATTTGATCCTGTACACATTTGTAAGTGAAATAGATGATAACAATTCTCTTCTTTTACATCCCTAAGATTCTAATCAGCATTAAAGTATATAATATGTAGATAATTGCGTGCAGGAGCCAGGAGGGGTTTTTTATAACACCCTAAATACCTTTAAAACTTCCATTTTCATGGCACACCATAATGGAACACCTGACACTGTTCTGTAATAAATTCAGCATTATGACTTGTTTAAAATGTTGTTTTATTTACTTCATTCCATCAGTAATCTAGCACTTTGCCATGCCACAGTATCAAATACTTGATAACTGTGGTTCACATTTTTTTCTTGTAAGTATGACACAGTATCTGGTATATTAAAATATAAAACATAAAGCACATCCCTCTCCAGAAAAATAATAATCCTTCTACAGATTGCTACTGGAATACTGATGAAAATGCATTCAGTCATACAAAGAAAAATTAAACTAGTATAGAAAAATGTTTCTCTTAACATACTATGTTTCTTTTCATAAATAATTATAACATTGCAAAATATTTCACTTTTTAGTTAACTGTATTATATTGCCAAATGTTGCACTTAGTAAATATGCCCACCACAGGCTCCAACATACTGGACCTTGTGCTCACAAATATGGACTGAATGCTTTGCCCCCCCCCCACCAATGTCTTGTCCTCTTGGTGGGGTGCAACTGTAAAGTTGTCTCCTTTAACAGCAAAATCAACTCTATAATACCATTAAAACCAGTAACAGTTAGAAACTGTTCCAAGGGAAATGACCCTCTATTAAGTGATGATTTGTCAAAATTCAGTGCCCCTCCAAACCCTGAGAACACATCAGCCTATGCTGAATTGCTGTCAGAAATTATGTACAACCATGTCAATGGCTGCATAGAAGCTGCTGTAACTACCAGAAGTAAGCTCAAAACTAACCCCTAAAACAAACTGCCATGGTGCATCCCAAAATAAACAGGATATACAACAAAATAAAAAATAATTATGGCAAAATTCAAGGATATTTTCCACAAAGTACTCTTTCATCAAATTAAATAGACAACTAAGAGGGCTAATTAGGTCAAGCAAAGCCAACACTGAGGTTAAGATAGCCTCCCAGGTGAAAGACAACCATAAGGCCTTAAAAGTCAGAGTCAAAGTCAAAGTGAACTTTATTGTCATTCAGACCGCACAACAGTGCAAATGAACAAAACTGCATTACTTCGAACTGAATGTACATACAACATATACTGATAATTTTAATACAACAATAACACATATACTAATGTTAACCCAACAATAACAACAGTAAGGCATTTTTTTCAGTGCAGAAACAAGTACAATAACATGCACCAAGACTATTCCACTTACATGTCTTCATCAGTACCCAAAATATTGCACAGATAAAATATTGCACAGATCAGAATCACAGCTTTTAAATTGCATGAAATGTTAACTTGGCATATTGCACAGAATGTTAACTTGGCTTCATTAATATTGTACATAAAGTATAAAATTGTACTTTCGTAGAGGTATCGCATATGTCTGTGAATCTCTTCAGCATTGTAATTCAGATGTCAGTGACCAGCATGGTGTATGTTAATATTGGAGTTCAGACATCTGATGGATTGTGGAAAAAAGCTTCTATTAAATCTGGTGGTTTTGCAACACAGTATTGCCTGCCTGAAGACAAACACTAGAACAGACCATGGGCAGGATGAGTGCAGTCTTTGATATTTTCAAGGCTTCAGCTATGTCAGAAACTCAACAGCAGCACGCAGCAATGTGCTGAACTTGTGGTTAATGGTGCCACAGTCACAGTCTGGTAATATAGTGAACTTGTTAGCTGACAAATTCAGTTCCAACTGTAACTCTTCTCACCCCCAATCATCACCCTAAAAAATACCCTCAGACATAATTATTCCAGCTATAACTAAGGAGCATGTGCTGCATGCACTCACTAAAGCCAAGAACACTGCCTCTGGGGACCCCGATAACATCCCAAGAAGCCTCCTGAACAGTCTAAACTATAATTTATAATAACCCCTGAAGTCATTGTTTAACTATAGTCTTAACTCATTACATCTGAATGATGCCTCCAGGTGCATCTGCAGTTAACTCTTACTGAAGCCCCTAGGTGTCAAATGTTGCTTGTTCATATTTGTATCAATAATTCCAAAACCATGCTATGTACAAGGTTTTAAAATGTTTCATCTTAAAGCTTACACAATGGCAAACTCAACTGCATTAATGTCTAACCTCTGTCTAGTGCAGGTAATGAGATATTAACTGTTGATTTTATTATGCTAGTTTATATATATATATAATGTTCATATTTTCTAAATATCTCAACAACCAAGTAACACAGACAGAACTCTTTATCCTCATATGAAAGCTCTCAGCTAGAGGAATAAAATGCTGTTGGCATTATGTGTGTAATTTGAGTGTTAGCTGAGATATTGTAAGTTGTTTACAAAATATTACAAATGTAATAGTTACTGTGTTTACTGTGACTTATAAAATTCAGTTTAAGACCTACAACTAAAAGAATACTACCACTATAAAACTAGTTTGTGCTGAAGAGTTTGCCATTTACACTTCTTTAATAACCTGTATGCTTCCAGAGATATGAATTTGTTTGAAATGTGAAGACATAATTTGATTGTCAGAAGGTTTAGGCTCCGCCCATTGAAAGTTACACTGCAAACTTCCTGAGCACCATTAGAATGAATGAGTTAAAACAGGCTTTCTGCCATGTGAATTTTTTTCTTTATTTGACATTTGTTGACCGGGAAATGGATCTGGGAACTCACGTAGAAAGTATCCTAAGCTTCGACCAACACATACCCAAGTTAGTAAGAAAATCCTTCTATGTTTCTCAACTTAAAAGCAAGGGTATGGCACCTAGGTTAAGAGAGGTCATCATACCACTGTATTTGGCCCTCATCAGACTCACCGTAGAATATAATGCCCCTTCAGTATGTACCTGACCAGACACATGAAGCAACTGGAACATCTACAAAAGTTCCTTACAAAAAGAATACGAGTAAACACATTGTCTTATGCTAATCAGCTCAAAGTTCTATGTCTTCTCTCATACAGATTTCTGAGAGGTGATCTGTGATTGGCATACAGTGCCTAACTGGACCCTGTTTGGATGAACCTTTTGCACATCCGTAAAACAAACAGAATCAGGACTACTAAATTAAAAGACCTAAATTTTGCTTGTGACATAAATAGGAAATGTTGGAGAGACAGATTCATTTCTCAGAGAATTTCCATTCTCTGGAGCAGGTCCCCATCCATGTGAAGCAAATTTTCTCCCAATCCCTATGTAAGTGCAACTTAGACCATTGGATGGTTGATTGAAAATTAATTCCCACATGACAGATAGCAGATACGGCTGATGCAAATGGACAAACACATATGGAGAATAGCAAAAAAGGCCAGCACCACAAGGATGCAAATAAATAACCAAAGTTTATTCCATCACAGTTCAGACTGGTTTCGACATCTAGCCTTCATTAGTGTCACTTTATATATATATATATATATATATATATATATATATATATATATATATATATATATATAAAAGGATTATAAGTACCCTAGAGGTCATTTGCGTAGTATAAACTTGTGAATCTAATTGTATTACATGACTCAGATTTGACATCTAATTTTTGTCTGACTTATTATTATGAGCAACAAAAATAGAACAGTAAAAAAAAAAACAGGTTGTGTTTTTTTTAATCATACTGTGGCTAATGCTGTCATACTACAATATATAAATTATTTCCTAGAAACCTTTCAGTCGATAACACAAAACACAAAATTCAAATTTACTGTAATTAAAAAAAATCAATGTATAATGTTATAACAGATTTACAATTCATAAAATCATTTACAAGCAATTATACAAAGCAGGACAGGTAATCCATGACTTAAGACACACATGGTTGCCACAGTATTGGTTAGTTAGCAAACAGCCAGAACATACATGTATAGTGCATTACAGCATAGTGCATTATCCCACTGGGATACTCAGCTTACTGCCTTAGTAAATTGTTAAACCTTCACAACACATTACCAGCTCACATAAAAATGTCAGTTGTTGCTTGTGCAACTGGATAAAAGTGTAGCATTCCAAACATGCCACAACCTCTTTTGTTCCATACCAAAACATGCGTTATATCCCCTCCTTTTAACATATACTCAAAATTTCAGCTTTTTGCTGTTGCTAAACAGGATGGTCTTTCAGGTTTGTCCAGTCTGTTTAGGCTGCTTGCACAAATATTTCTTCACTTCATTCCATCAGTAATCCAGCATATTTGTCATGCCACAGTATCAAATACTCGATGACTGTGGTTCTCATTTTTCCCTTATGTATGACACAGTATCTGATATAAAATATGAAAAGTAAGACAGAAATGAAACTATCAGTTTGAATAGCATTTTAAGGTTAAGAAGGGCAAAATTATGATACAAAGCAAGAGGTGCATCTTTTTAAAAAACAATATAGGCATTTAGACATGGAATTACTCATATTTTTCATTTTTAGTTTCATTTCTGTCTTACTTTTCATATTTTAGTGCATTAGGTATTTTGTTATGGCAAGGTTGTAATCTGATATTCCTAAAAAAAAAAAATTCTTAAGCTATATATATTACTTGTTGTTACAAGACCTGACAAACACATAACATCATATATAGCAAGTTTGTGCTTAAAATATAGCTTAAAACATAGGTATTATTTGCAAATGTGGTTATTAGCACAAAAACATGTTGAAAGCAGTTTAAAATAGTTTAACATTTTTTAAAAATGTTTTTTTAACAGTTTTGAAAATAATGAAACTTTAATTGGTCTATTGAAGAGTTTTTAATTGGTTAATGGGTTAATGAACATCAATTAACCTGGGCAAGCAAACAGTATAAAAGATAAATTATAACATCTATTTGGTATCTTGACAAAGCCCGGGAGGTCCTGGGTGAAAGCACTTGTTCTACTTTGTTCTATTTTAGATTTTACCACGTTGACGAATCTATGTGATTTTATTGTCTACATTAAAGAAAAGGTTGTATTCTGCCTTGGTCTGAAGCTTTGGTTTTTTTGCTGGTTACCTGCTTGGTTTTGAATATTACGTTCTACTTGACAATATTTATGGACTCGACAGAAACTCAGTGGAAGCTATATTCTTGTTTTCCTTTTACGGCTACATTTTGCTTTATTCTCCATCTTTTTTTCTCCACCGTAACTCTTAGCCAATTCATTAACTGTGGCTTCTACACTCTAAATGGGCTGGAAAAAAATGGCCCAAGGAAAAGACAACCCAGTATGTCTTCATTCTGAAATATTCAGAAAAATGAGAAGCCCAAGCATTCAACGAGGGATGCAGTGCAATATGTAAATGACCCATAACACATACAGACCCTGTTTCATACAATACATGTGATTATCAAACAGTCTACCTACTATAACAATGCCATCAGAAAATAAAGGAATATGGGAGCCATCAATCTTTGCAGTACCCTTCCTCATTTTGCATATTAACTCTCAGGATGTAAGAGCACTGTAATTGTTGATTTATACCCGATGGATAAAAAATAGCATGTCAGTGTCCCACCACCTTTCACCTGGCAAGGATGATGTTACAGGTGGATCAGTCTCAGTTACTATGAGTTTCTTCCTAACTCACATGGGGATGTACTAATTGTATTGCCAGATAGTCCACAATAAGCAAAACTTCCTGCAGAGTGCTTTACTCTTTAATGGGTTCAAACTAATACTCCAAGTAAATACATTCCACAGCTCACCCCCCTCACTCTCACTCCCACTGCCACTCTATTGCAACTGGGCAAGGGAACAACACTGGCTATCCAGTCACCTCCAGTAATGCATTTACAAATAAAGATTTAAATACAGTTAGGATGGCTCCAAACCCTCAACAGAGTTACCCTACAAAAACTACCCAAGCATTATATTAATCTTATTAACCCATGCCCCCCCAAAAAAAAAAATGTCCTTGCAAATTCCTATATAAAAGCTTTTAAATTGAAACACAACTGAAGATGAAATATGCCCACTACCACTCTTGCCTCCTAAATCAAGAATCTACAGGGTAAAATCTAAGGCACGGGATACACACACACACACACACACACACACACACACACACACACACACACACACACACACACAAATATATATATATATATATATATATATATATATGTGTGTGTGTGTGTGTGTGTGTGTGTGTGTGTACTTGAAATGGTATAGCACATATATCTCCTCAGGAGGCACTAGCTTAAGCCTAGTTTCCTATCTAATATTGTCCAAAGTTGAATCCAGAACAAACTGTCCTCTTGTCAAACCCCAAAAAAATCAGTAAGGCATAGTGAAAAGAACACTTATGAGATACACATCACATTCAGATAATGCTGTCATGGTCCTGGCTATCAAATCTGTAAAACTGAAAATGGGGAAATACAGATTAGAAGTCTTAAATTATAACTCACTCTAGAAAGTCATTAAGGGCTGTAAAATGACACAGGGTACATGACGTCATCCTACTCAGAGGTAAATACATCTACATGAAATGCTGGGGTTTGAACCTCTATCTACTTCCAGACACTATATGCCCTTTTGCTGAACTGAACAGACTTCCTCCAGGTAGTTACTAAATAGAAATGAAGCAGCTGATGATCAACAATTACTAATGACAGCATGATGGCAACTATGCACTTCACACTGAAGGATTATCAAAATATTAAAAGGTTGTACCAACAATTGTCTCCATAAGGTAGGGCTGTAGCCATTAATATACAACGCAGCAGTGGTCTATAGGCAGACTCCATGACATTTAAATGGCTGATCACAAAATGCAGAGGAGGCAACAGTCTGGAAAGGTAGTATGGATTCCCTACCATCCTTGGCAATTCTTGTAATGATACCCTCTCTGTGAGTACTGAGAAGTATGAATGGCACAATGGAGCCACTGTATTTTTGTCCAATGGGAGCGAGGTGACATAGATGAAAGTAACTGTTCCTAGGTGGTGGACTTTATGGGCCCAAATGATGACAGAAAATGTGTGGCATGCAGGAATGTTAGCAGCATTTAGAAATGAATGTACATTTGCTTGTAAAACTTTTTTAAGCAAGCATACAATACTTAAACACAGCTGTAATAGCAGTTCTGGCTAAGGGAAAAGTAAGTACAACTGCAGTGTGAGTGGGCTGCAGTGTGCTTGATAGACAGGGATGTGCTGTCACTGACTAATATTTCTAACCAAAATTTTAGCTACTTTATTGTTTGTTCTATTTAATGTAGATGATCGATTGTTCTATTAAATGCAGATATGTGAGTGATTATTCTATTTAATGAGGTTTGATTGTGTCATTGTTACATCTGATTAAGCAGTGTTTCTGCAAAAGCACTTATGTTGTGTTGCTACTGGTAATAAAGTTACTATATACTGGATCCTTCTGTCGTGCCACAGTCCACATATTTTTTGGGAATTATTTGTTGTTTTTATCTTATTGGTGGACTGGGATACTGGTGGTATTTGGTGGTTTCTTTTTATAAAATTTTCCCTATCACTGTAGCTGTGGTACGAGTGGGCTTTTCACTTGTTCAATGAATAGGTTGCCCTACATCTCGGATGTGTTATATTGCAGTGTCTGCTGCTTCTAATAATGTTAACTTACATCTCTGACTAATGTCAACCCTGACAAGCATCTGCTCACAGTGGGTGCATTTCTGGTAGGGGTTGGCTGTTCCCCTTGTTCAATCAAAGTGTCTGTAAGCTTCGTAGGAATGTTATAATGCTCAGAATGCTGTGTCTAATACCATCAGCTTGACAAGAGGTTGATCACAATGCCTGATATTCTTTCTCTGTTATTTCATTTGAAAGAATACTATTCCTTCTGCTTAAAGAGCACACTACATATCCATTGGCTTACATACTGAACATTATGCTTCTTATGTGATTTTCCCTGAGAAATCACTTGTGATCATTCTCAGGAAACTGTACAGTCATGTCATTATTCCTTCTACTATTTCAGGGAATTTGTTGGGTACACTCCTGTGCTAGTACATCCTATTGTAGGCTTATAGTGGTTTTTCCACAGATCCCTAACATTTTGCAGTTGAACAGTATACACAATAAAATGTCCGTAACAGCAGTACACAGAGAGGAATGTAGCATCACTTTCTAAATAAGCATCGTATTATGTATGCTACTTTTCATTTGTGACTTTACTCCATCGTATGCAGTTCTATGAATTAAGCATTTTGTCCAGTTTCATTTACCATGATAAATGCATGGCCAGTTTTCATTCTTCCACTGGTGGGTTATCCCAATTCTGGACCTTTTCCAACTATAATAATTTTCTTAGAGAATAACTAGGGTAATATTTCAACATATACATCCCCCCCCTCCCCACACACACATACACACTCACATAAACCAAAATTAGCCTTACTGTCAGCCATAGCCCTCTAACCCTTGTTTTTTTTTTTTTACAGTTGAGGAAGCTATTGGGGTGCTATCCTTATGCTGGCCAGGCTCATTCCTGCTGGAGTTACAATCCATTGGTACAAATGCATACAATAATTCCAACATAAGCATTCAGTGGCATAAAGTGATCATTGTCACAGTGCACTAAATTTTCCCCATTGATGAAAGCTGTGAGCTCAGTTTCCAGACCAACTGTTTATTCTGCAGTACTGACACTGTTCTGAACTCCTCAGACTCTGAGTTTCTGGAGATCTTAAAATAGTATCCAGTCTTTTTAAAATATTGGTGGCTTAGGTGGATGTTAAAAATCCCATGGCACTTACTAAAAATGCTGTACAACTGAGATGGCCTTGTGAAATATACCAGTATGGTATAATATAACTTTGTATGCCTCACAGAAAGCAGACCATTGCCTAATGGGACCAACACAGTTAACAAAAGGTATAGGTTTATAGGTACCTAGCTACATATGTATGTAATAGGCTAGCACTCTATGCTGATCTTAAGAAGCATAGCCTTACATTCTCAAGGTAGATTTTAGACCTTACAGGACTACAGAAAAAAGGAGAGGATCTTTGTTGAATAGGGCAGTATAAATACCAAATGCATACATTATTGCGTTGACATAGCTTTAGATATTTAACATAACTGACATTTGGTTTGATCTGGTTTTATAGTTTAATGGTCAGGACTATGGCATTTTCCATGGTCATGGGTCTAGTACAGTTCTAACAGTGTAAGTAGTTTTGCCACTTCCAGTTAATGTGTTAATTTTGTTTGCAATGCAATAGCTGAAAGTCAAAGTGCTTTAACAGAATGAAATGTTTTATTTTGTTTGCCTTGTCCTAACTCTGCTATAACTCTGGCTCTTTACTTGGTAAGAAGACATAACTGGTATAAATGCAGAGCATATTAAAATCTGTAAAAGGGTTCGTGAATTAAAATAAGCAAACATCCTGTGGCCAGTCTTTCACTCACAGCCAACTAAGAACAAATGCCTCATCAAAAATCTATATGTAAAAAAATCAACAGCTTAACATTCAGGCAATGTTAGGAGTGTCATGTACATCTATTTCAATGTTGTGAACTAGATTTTATAAGCCGATGGAAGGACTTTCCCTTTGATGTACATTGTGTGAGTTCTTTTGGGGTTCATGGATCAGACACCTTTTTCTTCCACACTGATTTCTGCATTATATCAAACAGTATTATGTTTCTAACACTATCATCAGAGGCAAGTGTATAACAATTTAATTGTATTTGTAACACTAACTTCATGAGTAGGTCACTGCTTACAAAATTCTCGTTCCACCACCTTTACTTTGACACTTCAGTATTATTACTTCTGGTATAAACATTAGTTTACCAACATAGTTTATGGCGTTCACAGCTTCAGAGGATAAATAATAAAATGCATTTGTCTGAGATTGTTAAAACTGCTTAAGCCCACAGAGTGAGCAGGAATTCCAGCCTTTAGGTGGCCATCAGTAAGCCTAGTCCCAGTGAATAATCTTGCCTGGGAATTTGCAGTACTGTAAAGTTATAAAACAGCTGGAGATTTAATACAGGAGCTGTGATGGATGAAGTCCAGGGCTACTGGCTTAGCTATTGCCTTCTCATAGTCACACCATCTATCCTTAGAAACACATGCAATGTATTAGAAGCCCTTTAATTACCAGGCATTCCTGTCTGCTACTTAAAATTTCACTCCCAGATGCTGCTGTAGTCAGAAGTTGCTTTATTACTTTGGATGATTTGCTATTATGTTGTAATTTTGGTTCACTCTTTATTTTTCTTATTAGACTAACTAGGCAATGAAAGTAGTAATATATGTAAATTTTTTTAACTATGAAGTCACTTCACTCAGCTGTATGCAATTGGCAGTAAAGGAACCAGTCATTTTTAAATATGGAAAGAACAATCTCCTGAAATGTGTCCAGAGAGCCAAGCTCAAGAGTGGGGGCTGATTGAGCACACTGTCATTTTGTAAACATTTTGAATATTTGTACCGCCTAGCTGCAAATGTCTGCGGAATTTCTGCATCCATCAAAGAAGTAGCATGCCTTTCTACAAACATGCAGAAACATTGTTATCATATCTATTTTCCAAACATGTTTAATTGTAGCCCACATTTGAATAAACTGACCTTTCTTAAAGTATTCAGTAAAGTATTCAGCCTGCACAAGTTTGTTTCGTTGCATTTGTCACAAAAATATGTCTCCATGAAACTTTGGTAAGATACATATGTGTTCTTAGATGTAAAATAAAAATATAAATGCAAAACAACCAAACAAACTTTTATTTAAAAAATATTTATAGTTTGGCAAGTACATGAACAGGAAAGAAGACAGGCCAGCCACTCTCTTCCTCTGTCTCTCTCTCTCTCTCTCTCTCTCTCTAACAGACATAGAGAAACAGACCCACACACACACACACACACACACACACACACACACACACACACACACACACACACACACACACACACACACACACACACACATGCAGACACACACACACACACACACACACACACACACACACACACACACACACAAAACTGTTTAACTCTTATGTTACACCATTATCAACTCTTCCGCATACCTCTCCACTGTCCCTGATTTTGACTTAAATTTTAGCTCTCTCCCTATTAATCTTTAAATGACTTTTGGAGAAAAGGTTGCAGATGAATAAACTTAATAAACAATGACGATAATCAGAGTTGTAGACTTCTTTTACTGCATAAAATGTATTTCAATTTACATTCTCTTATTCTGTCAGTCTCTCATGTTAATAGCACTAATACTTTAAAACTATCCTTGTCAGGGATGTAGCACACAAATTCCACTCACAGGCTTTTAATGCTAACACCCCCATAACACCAATCACTTAAAAATGGACACATATCTCAAGATGCTGCCCCTCCAGCACTTAATAAATATAAGTAACAATTTCAGCTGTTCCCCTAAAACTATTAAAGATATTGATTTTAGATTAGTAATATAGCATCTGTTGATAGAGGCATTCATTTAAAACATTCTAGACATAATATGACTAAAAAATGTCATATTGATGTTATGCTCAGAAAAAAAGGCACTCAGTAGAGTACAAACTGTATGTCTGGCTACATCCTTGGCCCCTGTCCCTGATTATTTCTGGATCTGTGAAATGTCCAATAAATAAAAAATAAATAGTCTCTGATTCAATCGATACTTGTCTCTGATTGGTTGAGAGCTACGCTTTCACAAGGAAATGTTGGCTCATTGATATATGCTGTTATACAGTTGGCAACATTTATAATCAGTTAGATTATGATATGCAGCTAAGTTATCAGTTAATTGAGGAAAACACTGGATTATTTTTTTATACAAGCTTGTATTACAAACTTTTTGCTAGTTTCTGGAAAATTCCAAAAATCTAGATAAATATACCTGCAAATATACAACAGAAATGTAGTGTGTGAGCTCCCAGTGACTTTCAAAGTGTGGCCCTGGTTTGATTACCTTTGACCCCAACTTGCTTACTACTTGTGTGACTCTGAACAAGTTGTTTATTAAACCAGTGTTTTCTGGATGCTCCCACATGTGTGGTATCATTTGGTTAACAAATGAATTAAAACTGAAGCAGTTACAGGAGATATTTTACATAGTAAACCAGTTTAATGGTAAAATATTGATACACAACATGGAACTTAAAAGATGACAATTATGTATAAGGATCTAGCCACTTCATGATATGTATGAGGTTACAGTTAAACAGCATAGTTTTCTACAGCCTTTTTTACAGTATACCTTTAGGTTTGCTCTGGGCCAGTATGAACATTTAGGCTGAGTGTGACGAAGGGAGGTATTGATGGCACAGCTAGCTGGAATTTTGTAAATAATTATATGTCATTTGTGAATATTCATACAAGATGCTGGTGTTGCAAATGTATCAGAAATATATGTCATGTGTATATCAAACTGATTTGTACAGACATTTGTGTTGAAAAGGTATTTGTAAAGTGCATGTGTTTGAAATGTATGCACAGTGTGCCTTATTAGACAAAAGCAGAAATGTACAGGCAGTATTGTAACTGTTTAAATGTATATGGTTTAACAGAGGAAACTGGAGGGTTAACCTCAGTCCATCAAACTTTAGAAAATATCTGAAATTAAGTCACTCTAAGGCTAGGTCATAAAGATGCCATCTCCCAGGCTTTAAACCTGCCAGAGACACAAAGTCTATACTAGGAACATTTCTGTATTGTCTTTGGGGGTGAACTAATCACTACTCTGGAAGCATAGAGGTATGCAATTGTTTTATGACTTCCAGTACCTGCCAAAGATTTGAGGAAAAACCCTTGTGTGTATATTTTTGCAGGTTGGTGTTAAGTCCTGCCAGCTGCCAGCAATGAGGGTTTGCATGAGAACTAGAAGTTAGATGACCAGAAAGGATGTCATTCTACAAGCTATCCCAGCAGTAATATTTTAGATATTATTTTGAGAAGTCTCTTAGTGAGAGACAAAGCATTCTGTATTCTGTATTGGGCCTGACAAGAAGAAGGAACATTCACCACATCATCTGCCTTGCTGTATTAAGTAAGTTATTAGGGAATAGTGACTCTTAGTTTCAGTCAGGAATATAGTGACGCTTAATTTAGATATTGTTTTTCTGTATTTTCTGAGCCTGTTCTTCAAATGTTATTTTAAATATTTCCTGTGATTTGAATTCTGATGTCACTGTGAATATATACTTAGTATTTTCTTGACCTTTTACTATTTATTATTAAATATATTTAAACGTTTCATTGTGGCTGATCTTTGCAGAGATATTTAAGTTTTGAGAGTACTTGCATATTTATTTGGTGACACTGTGTGGGAAACTTCTAATAGCCTTGCTCTGGGTCAAACTACCATTTCTATTAATATTAGTATGACACAGTAAAATTGAACACCTTTTGTTAAGGCCTTAAAGTAGCTGATGAGGGGTTCTGATGGCAGTGACAGCTACCTTATAGTCTGGGCAGAAGGGGGTATAGCTGATAATCCTGTGCCAGCCTTTCCCAGGTGTGTGTGTATGTAAATTAAATCTCAAAGAGAGTGTGTGTGTCAGCTACTTGGGCAGGGACACAAAGCACTGGTTGGACAGCGACAGAGATTGTTGGAGGAATTTGCTTGGAACCCTGGCTAAAGACTCAGCTCTATAGCTGTGCCAGTGGTGAGTCTTACTGGGGATCTGGGGAAAGAAGTAAAATAATACCCAGACTGACTATGGTCTCTGTGTGTTCTTAAGGGAAATTGCACTTGATGCAGATAGCTGCATCTGGAAATACTTTGTGTGTACCTGCTGTCCTCCTAGTGAATGTCTCCTACAGGTGCCAGTGGTGAGGATTGAGGCTTCTTGATTTTGGCCCACAGGTGGCATATCCATGCCACATATTAGTTGGCAATTGTGAGATATCCACATCACATATTGGTTGGCAGTGGTGGGATATCCACATTAGACTGAGTACCCCAGCATTTGTCAATGGCTAATATATAACTTAATAACGTCTCGGAAAAAAATAAGAAATAAAAAATAAAGAAAAAAGAAAAGTTATGAAACCCATACATAGCCTTTCTCTTTTTTATTATTAAACTATGCTTCCTTATTTGGTGTCACTTTTTTTTTTTTTTTTTTGCAAAAGTTGATACTTTCCAGAAGTTTAACAAGTTCAGAAATGTTGCTTAATCAGAAAAGTAGTGCAATTATCCACCACCCATTTTGGATAATCAAATTGTGTCCCCTTCTTCTCATACTTTTTTGTTGTTAATTATAGTACCTAATCGCACATTATAAGTTCTACCAAGGTACATAATAGATTATACCATATCCATGTCTGTCTTTGTTCTACTAGACTTCATAGTCTGTAAGTCCTTGTAGATGGTCATTATAAGATTTCTGGTGTAGAATATGCGCCATTGTTTTTGCTCTCTTGTGAACTGCTTACAACATCTGAATGTGAGGTGTCAAGAACTGCATGCATTACTCTAGAAGTAAGATGGTGACTTTTTATTTATATAACATGTGTTTATTGGGAAAGTCTGACTTGGAATAAAGCCAATTTTCAGCGGAGGCCCAGGAAGAAATGCTCCAGACACATATCTTTGTAACATGGGAGGAAACCAGAGTGCCCGTAGAAAACCCAAATGAAGACAGGGATGACATGAGGACTCCGCACAGAAGGCCGAGAATCGAACTGGGGAACCTCTTGGTGTAAGGTAACAATGGTACCGCTGCACCACTGCACCACTGCACCATCTTATATGCACCTCTTAGATGGAGTCTTATAAAATAGTCGGTAAAGATGAATAAGGGATTGTCAGTTTGCACTTCTGATGGTCATCCTGTATATTCTAGCATTTTCTTCACTATACTCAATGCTTTCTTGGACTGCTTTTATGTCTTTTACGTTAACTGATGTCGCTCCTCTATAGTTCCTTCCCTCTTTCTTCCATTGCCGATTAAGCATCTCCCTGACACAAAAATCTGTATTAAATTACTGGTGTTTTATTTGCTGATGCATCTTTTTTATATGTTGTATTTACTAATGTCATGTTATGCACCTTTTCTCCAAGTCTTATAAATTCTGTTCTTGTTATTTTTGCACCACCTTGACTGTCAACCATGTTGCATAGTGGGATGACATCAACAAAAGATAAATTTCACCCCAGGCCTTCTGCAAGGTCAGTCCTGAAGTCATTGAGAAGAACTATCAACATTAATAACTGTGGTACAATCCCATTAGTAGTATCTACAATAAAACAACCTTCTTTATCCCATTGTCAAATGATTGCTATCACAATACCCTAGGTATTTATTATCTGTAATACTATGTGTTTGGTTAAGTGAGTGTTCTGTATTTTAAATATGGTAGAACATCTGTACATGTGTCATGTCAAATACCTATCTGGTTATATTATGTCAACCACCCCTCACTGCTTTACTACCAGTCACTCAGCTAAAAGTGTCTCGTTTGTTTGACATGCCCCTTACAAATGTGTCCTGCTTACAGGTCCCTTGTTCTTAAGTAATACAATGTGTTTGCATCATAAGGGATATAATCTGCTCAATATTTTTAAAGCTGAAGTTGTGTAACTGTGACAAGAGGAGAAAATGAGTACAGGCCATAAGAAACTAAAACTAAAACTGTAAATGTACATTTTCAAATGATATTGGGCAGTCTGAAAATTGATTTCTCTATGTAATACAAAGGATATTTTTTAATACTAAACTGTGTGATATATCACAAAATGTCTGATAGCTAAAGGCATTAGATATATCATTTCTGCTATTGCTTGGGCTGGATTATAAGATCTGTTGCTTCCCACGTCTATCATGCTCTTTGCCTTGTAAGGTAGAATTATATCCTCCTTCCTCAAGCCTAGACAGAAAACCCACTCTTTCTAAAATTTGTAAGGTTTGTCGCTGGTAACTTTTTTCTTACAGTTGTCATTAGAAGGCTGGGTTGAGAATTATCTGCTCTGAGTTAAAGTGGATGTATTACATATGAGCATGTCATGGACCAACACATAGTGGATTAACACCATGCAGACAGGGAGAAAATAAGACAGCTAGTTAAAACTGTCTTACCTTCAAGTGAAATCAAGGTCAGTGCATGAATTATTATTCCCATTGTACATAAAGCTATGTGTAGCTTTAACCGTCTTAGTTACGGGACCTTTCAGCAACTGCAGGTGACACTTAGACATGTCACAGTCACACACCATTCACCTGTCCCTGGTTTTGCAGACTGTCCCTGATTTTTCTCATATTTGACCCTGTCCCTCATAGAATTGTTGATGCCAGCCATTAGAGTTTAGTGTATACACATATAATTACTAAACAATCTCATCAGTAATAATCTCCTTTCACCCACTCAGCATGGCTTTAGGCCAGGACACAACATTTCATTCACAGACATTATCAACAAAGCTAGAGACTCCAACCTATATACCTCAGTAGTGCTATTCTATTTATCAAAAGCCTTTGACACCGTGTCACTTGAAAAACTTATCCAGCAGCTATCATCCCTAGGCTGCTGTAAACCCACAAAACTGTGACTTAACAGCTACCCAAGCAATAGAGAACAAAGTGTAAAGTGGCAAGGTTGCCTATTCCAAGAACAGATGAACAAAACTGGTGTCCCACAGGGATCCATTCTAGGACCCCTCCTCTTTATAAACAACTTGCACACTACCTGCCGGTACCGTACAATAATCCAATATGCCCACGACACGGCCATTACCTCCTCCTCAAACAGTTTAACACAGCGCTTGCTAAAAACCCAAAAGGCATTTACCTCAATAGAAACATGGCTTAGCAATGCTCAAGTAGTACTTAACCCAGACAAAACCAAACTTTTATTATTATCCCCAAAATCTAATATATCTGATTTCAAAATCTACCTTTTAAACAAAACAGAGATAGAAATAGTACCAAGTGCCAAGTTACTTGATATCACCATGGACAATTACTGCACTTTCAATGAGCACAAACAAAAAGTTATAAAAAAAAACACTGCAAACTCGGCTCACTCTACAGACACAAAAAAGTCATGCCACCAAGCACCAAACTGAAACTAGCAAATGCCTGCTTGATCCCCTCTCTACTCTATGGAGCACTCATTTTTACTAATCTGCAGCAGACACTTAAAAGCAAACTTTAGTCTTTCTATTACAAAGTAGCCAAATTTGCTACAGGCTCAACATACCATCCCCACCGTTACAACACCCTCAAACTGATAAACTGGCTAGAATTCCCCAACTATTTTGACTGCTTACAAGTCACTATGGTACAGAAAATAATTCACATACCCAATAGCTGTCCTGCCCTACAGTCCATCCTACACAATCATATTCCCAGTACAAAGCTATGCTCAGCCAACAAACAATTATTACAAGTATACAAGCCCAATAAAAGAGGAGGTCAGTGTCTCTACTCCTATCCTATTGCCATACTAAGGAACAGTCTTCCCAGCCATATAACCAGTATAGAGAATACCAAGAATTTCAAAATGGCACTAAAGAAACTCCTCTCCACCACTTGGAAAGCTCCATGCCTGCAAGCCAAATCTAACCTTCTTAGTCTCTGCCTTTGTCATTCTAGCAAACTCCTTAACTAATACCTATTTTGCTCAACTCTTCCATCCTTCCTCAGCCATATCTCACTCACACCCCTCTCACTCAGATAGAATTATCTCACTATCCCCTATTCATGCTTTGCCTACTTTGAAAGTTTCACATTCTCTCCCAACTACTACACACTCTGTACATACTTTTTCCTTCTATCTCTCCTTTCTAAGAACTATACATGTAACACACTATCTATTGGCTATTCTACAATCCACTCTGCCTTCTACTCAAATAGATTGAACATGACACTAACTCTATGCCTTACTTGTGTATGAACTGCTATGTAATAAATATCAAATTGCCTATTATACTATAGCAACGTATCTTCTTCTTCTGACTTTTTCCCGGTTAGGGGTCACCACAGCAGATCACTTGTCTGCTCATGATTGGCAGTGGAGTTTTTTACGGTCTCAAGTTGCCAGCCCGGTGCCCAACCTTCAACTGAAGGCACACACATGTACACACTCACACCTAGGGCCAATTTAGAGTGTCCAATCCACCTACAGCATGTCTCTGGGATGTGGGAGGAAACTGGAGCACCCAGAGGAAACACACGCGACCACAGGGAGGACATGAAGACTCTGCGCAGAAGGCACCGCAGATGAGGATCGAACCAGAGAACATCTTGCTGTGAGGCGGCAATGCTAATGGCTGCACCACCTTGGCCACCCTATACTATAGCAATGTATCTGATGAACCAAAATGCTATCTACTTACATGTACTCTCAAGAGACATGCTCTCTACTTACTTGTACTCTCAAGAGACATGTAATACGTATATATTTTATGTACTATTGATGTATATAATACATATATATATATATATATACGGTTCCCTATTAGAAGCCTGAAACACTATAAGCCTGAAAGTCAAAATCCTGAAAACTATAGACTGAAAATGCAAAATCTCGAAAGTGCAAAATCCTGAAAGTCAAAATCCTGAAAACACAAATAATGCTAATATGTCACTATAAAGACACTAATATCTACCAACTGACCCTGACCCTAACCCTAACCCTAACTCTTAAACCTTCTTTCCCCAAATATTTGTCACTGTGCTACTGCAACCTATAACTAACCCCCTAAACCTAACTCAAAACCTAACCCTAACATAAAAACCCTAAACTCTTACCTGGACCCAGCATGACCTAACACCACAGGGCTAACAATAGCAAAGCCACAATGACGTCAGTATGTCCATTTTGTGTTTTCAGGATTTTGACTTTCATTTGCATTTTCAGTCTACAGGCTTCTAATATATATATATATATATATATATATATATATATATATATATATATATATTCTATTTTCTGATATGTTGGTTTTGGAGCATTTCTACCTGGGCCTGCCCTGAAAATGGGTTTCTGACCCAGCTGGACTTTCCCGGTCAACAAATGGCAATAAATAAATTTAAAAATAATGCAAAATTCATGCTGATGGAAAACCTGACCTTCAGTTATCTATTCAAGTGAAACAGAATAAAAGTCATCCTTAATTTTCGGACTTTGCCCTGATTATTTTTGACTTTATCCAGTATTCCTTAATAAAGAAGTTGAGAGATATGCACTGGTGCCAACTTCATTTATTCATGTGTCATAAAACAACCCATTGTCATCATGCTATGGGTTATAGGAGGAGCATATCTGGTTTCCCAGGACTGCAGAAAAAAGAACCATGATTATGCATGTGTTTTACAGCATTGTCTATTTCCTGGAGTACCAGGACATCACAAAATGAGCAAGAATTGCCATCAAGGCATCATCTGGACCATGAGGACTGAAAATACATTAATAGAAAGTCCACAAAGCACAAAAAAGGAAGCAGCTAGGATGAATGTTCCACCAGTAAAGCAAAAAGTCATATAGATCCACAATAATACTGGACAGAGCAACCAATGGATAAAAAAGTCAGTGTATAAATCCAATAATCCAAATTAAACAAGTTCAGTCCGAAAGTAAATCCCAAAAAGACTTTATTTGTAGTAGGTAAGTGCTTTCATGTCAAACATGCCACTTCATCAGACCATATAAAAGCATATGAGAAACATCCCCATTTTTAAATATATGTTCATCCAATCAAAATTTAAAATCAATTAGATGAGTAAAATCAATCAAACAAGTAGCTAATTACCTCTCTACTTAAATAAGCATAAAAGCTCTTATAGGATCATAGCATCACAGGAGATTACTAGGCTATTGACCCGGAGGTCATTTTAAGCCTAGCCATTTCAACCCAATGTAATACCACAGAAGTACTAGTCAATACCAAACATTGCATTTAGTGATGACTGTCTATGTCCAGGAGAGTTGTGGGTGATATTCCTGGTATAAATTTATGGTGGCCCATCCACTTATCAAGGTTCCTCAAACAGTGTAATGGAGGTGCTCTGTTTCATATGAACAGCCTGTTCCAAGGACAAGTCAGTCACTGAGAGATAAATCTGTCCCTCTAGTGAGTCTAATTTAAGTTGCAGGCCATTCCAGATAGCCTGGAAAAATGGATAGATAGCAACACTAGTTATAATAGTTAACACTAATCCCATTGTCCAAGTCAAAATTTGCAACCTTGTCTTTCATTCTTATGTCTACAAGGAACGGATTAACTTCTGCAGACTTACGAACATTATAAGCAGCGTCAGTGGCAAAGTAGGTAGCACACTAACCTTTGTTGCTGGAAGATCAGAAGGTTGTGGGTTGTATGCCCTCTCCAGGTGACTGGACTTCTGAACTGTAGTCCAACATTAGGGGGTGCTGCACTCATAAGTGTGTCAGGTTTTAGATGAGAAGTTAACCTGAAAACCAATCTGCTTGAGTTGTTAGCAGCTCAAGTGGACGCTCCTATGGTACCAATAAAAAATAAAAAGGTTTAGTTTCCCCAAGCCCTGGCCAGATGTTCCCTAGTAGTAGAAATACCACCTCAGGTCACCCCTGAAAATAGGCCTCTATGGGACAAATCCAGTCAACAAAAGATAAATAAATACAAACATTCATTTAGTTTTTTAAGCTCCTGCTATGTGCCCAGGCCAGTCATAAACATACATTTTTTCTCAGTTAAACTTACTTTGGGAAATTCTGAGCTGTTTACCATTGCACCAGTAACATGTTTAAGCTTTGCTGCTGCACACATCCCTGGGGTAACCCTTTTACTATGCCATGCTGTTACTATTTAACTTGCACATCTTGTATTTTATATATTTGCTGTTTAATTTATCAAAGCAATATTTAAGGCATTTTTTAAATATTGGCTTAGCAACAGATAATCTTTTTTGAATGCATTCAGTATTGGTACATTATTACATCCCCTCCGCACTTTCTGTAATGCCCCTCCATAATCACACTAGTGAGCTAATCTTCTCAGCTGAACAACATACATAAAGTCAGATTCAGCAAGCTTTCTAGTACAAGATTTAAAGTTTTGTGCCCCTGCCCCCTATTATTCACTATGTTGAGGATTCACATTATTCTTTAATATGCTTGCCAGTTGCACATACAACTTTTTACTCATTTTGGCAAGACTCAGTAGTCACTCCACTAATGTGTACATTTCTGCATACATACACAAAAGTATGTCCTTTTTACCTGTATATAATGTCACTAGAAGTAAAACAAAATCTTATTTTTTTCACAGTAATATTTAAAAAAATGTATTTTCAGATCAGCTTTATCAGCATCAATTGTCCTCTTTTATTTCTTCCTCAGGTTAATGCAATAGCTCAACTCTTTATCTTGGTAGATACAGACACTAAAAAGGAAGTATTATATGTTCAGCATAAACTTAAAAACTACAAACTTTTAAAATGATTTAAAAACTACACAAAGAAATATAAATATCATGGCTACAGAAACAGTCTTTAAAGCCACGGTGCAGTGTTACTGGCAGACAGCCTTCTAGATGCATTTTCTGGTGAAGGCAGTTAGCAGTGCTGCAGTGAAGGCATTCAGAATCTCCTATACCCGAGTACTAATTGAAAGTACTTCAGCGTGTACCAGCTACCCATAACCATTTAAAAGCAAAGGTATTATTACCTCCACTCTTTCTGTATTTTGTGGACCTACACTATTATTCCTCTTCATCTAAAACCCCCAAACCAACTATTGCTAAAGGCTTCTGAGTGCTCTTGAACAATTTAATTATCCGGTTCAAATGTCTCCTCCACTTCTGTTCATTTGTTTCTTGTCCTGAGTGACTTCTATAACTTAATCAACTTGTTGTCTCACAACACTAGTCATCAAGAGCATTTCAAGTGTTGTAAACGTTTGGTATTCTTTAACTTTCACTAATGGTCAGATGGACATAAATTCTACAAAGTTATTCCTTTCCTCAAACATACTGGTAGAATGAAACTTCTTACATTAGTGATACTGTAATGGAAAAACGACACTGGAAAGCCTTCTGCTAGCAACCTCAGATAGTTGAACTCTTAAAACGATCTAACAAACACACACACACACACACACAAACACAAACATACACAATACCGGATCTTTACGTCTTTATTCTTTACTTGTTTATTTGATTCTTCATTCAATCATATGCAGTCAGCCAGCCATATACCATCAAGGACAAAATTAAAAGTCAAGGTAAAGGGACAGGTTTTACATACTGGTGCCATTCATTTTAATGCTGACAGAATAAAAGATGGCATATTAATAATCAACTTCTTCAGAATACAGTTTATAAGTATAATGTACTGCACTTATTTAATGACTGTATTCTTACTATTTTATCAAAAAAATATGTTTTACAACAGAAGTAAAAACCTTACTAAACAAATAAATGTGTAACTATAATATAGACAATGAATGACAAAACTAAAATAGAGATGAATCTTCTATGTATGTAGAATACATCTATGCAACGTGAAGCTGTATATCTAGCACCCCATGAAATATTTAATAGGTCTATCTCATTTAAATAATTTTCTATTCTTTAGCACTGGTCTTAAAGGTACTCTATCATTGAGGTCCTTCCCTTTATTTGCCCTTAGTATTATCCATTGTACGAATGTCTATTGGATAATACTATATCTAATTAGTTGTATAACTACTTTAAGGTGGATAACCCCTTGGTACCTAGCATACATGGACTTCCTAAAATCCATAAGGATGCTCAAAATCCACCTCTAAGACCAATTGTATCTGGTCACAACTGGTCCACAGAACCCATCTCTATTTATATTGAGAAACACTTGAGACCAATAGTCGATAACAATACCAATATTTTAAGGGATACTAAACAATTTCTACAAGATCATTTTGATTTTAAGAATGGATATGAAGGAAGTTTGAATATGCCTTTGTTAGTCACATTAGATGTATGTTCATTGTTTATATGTATTCCTAATGATGTTGGTCTGATATTTCTAATGAAATACCTATTGGATGAGGGAACCTATAATGGAGCTATAATAGATCTGATATGTCTGCTGATGGAGTTAGTCCTATTTAATAATATCATGTACTCTGATGGGAAATTAGTTGTGCAGACAGATGGTGTGGCTATGGGCATGGCCAGTGCCAATAGCTATGCTAATCTCGTTATGGCTGAATGGGAGAACAAATATATGCTACATGGAAACAAATGGCAGCAGATTTTATTCTATAAAAGGTTCGTAGATGACCTTTTTCTGGTTTGGAATGGGACTGTTGACACTCTAGAAGAGTTCCACACTGAAATGGAAAACAGCTCTAATTTTATGAAGTTTGAAATGAGCTACTCTGCTGAGAAAATTGATTTTCTTGATGTCACTTTTCTTATAGATGATGTTGGTACATTAATAGAAAAGGGCTTCCATTTCATCATTTCTATGTAGTCTTTAATGCACAGTACATTATATATAAAGTGTCCTTCTGCCACTCTTGCAGTGCACATGATTTAGACAAATATGGCACACATGTGGCATATACCACTTATTCATGCATAAGGACTTCTCAAACACAGACCATGCAAGTGGGAAGCAAGTCACATATAAAGTTGTGAATGTTATGCATTGCAGGCAATGCTGGATATGCTTTAGAGCCAAGGATGATGATCGTCATCTGTAACCCCCATACCATAGCAGAGATGGTGTACAACATTACCTATGCAAAACATGTCATTGAGCATATGATGTACAGTTGACAGACTTTTCTGCTGTCTTGTCACATCAGGTTGGGCCCTGCAATATAAATAAAAGACTTGCAGCAAAATTGTTGTGATGTGTATCATGTTATGCATGATGACACTGCAGAAACAACTACAGCAGGAGGGAGGGACACATTACAGAAGACCCCAATATAGTAGTAGAATTTTCACTTGAAAAGAAGGCTGTATAGTCTGGAGATGAAAATGCAGCAGCAACACCACAGGTGAGGTAAAAGCAGGAGCAACAGATTTCGGTACAGACAGAGGTGGCATTTATCAATAACTATCGACTATGCAAACAAACCTGAATAAAATGATGAATGCATTATTAAATTGAGGCTATGCAAGACTCTGCATGGGCTGGCCTTGCTGCACATTAGACAACCATACCCACAAAAGTGGGGGGATGGGCAGCACAGAGTTATCGTCATTTGTACAGGTGGATGGAGTAGGAGAGAGTGACAGCTGACAGCAACACTATCATATAGAATAGCATCAAAACAGGTGTGTGAGATAGCCTTGTTACTGTCCTAGCAGATTGTGAGGAGTCAGGAATCACATGCTCCGGTGGTGGGGTAGAGCTACAATTTCATGTTTGCTGGCAGTGTACATTGTGGTGACATGCAGTCTCAAAACATTATGTGGTCTGTGTCAGGGAAGGTGTAGATCTATGAGATCAAGCATACACATTGAATGGGTGCCCCATGTTAGGATCATACAGAGTTTTGTTGTTCATGACATAGATAATGGTATCAGGCAAACATGACACTCTATGACCCCTCTGATGATACCAACTGTGTAGTACCATAGGAGCATTCATAAACAACATGACGGGGGGTCCTAGGTACTGAGCCCAAGGAACTGCACCATCACTGACTGTGAGTCCACTGACAGTAATGTGTGGCAGGCAGTGTGGCCATAGTTGCTGGTTAAACAATCTCAGCAGTGGGGTATGTAGTGTATGGAGGGGAGGCACATGCCTGGCCACCTCACATATGAATCCTTCCATTGCCATGTACTCACTGCACATAGACCTTGCCAGTGACATGGGTTCCCTGTCTCTGTACTACATGTCACTTAGAAGATGTTATGCATTGCCAAGTAAGCAAAGAAACACATTCCAAACTCCATATGTTGCTTGTGGTTGCTGTATGTCCCTTCATCAGTGATTTGCAAATTCATGTTTTTATGCTAAGCGCTTAACTAGATCAGGGATGGATTAGGTTTCATGGAGGCACTGTGATTCTTCCTTCCTTTCCATATTGTTGATTTGTGTACATCAGATGCAGTGCAAAGGTCAGAAGCTGTGGTTGCTGTGGTGTAATGGATAAACTGCATAGGGTGTATAGATACAAAAGGCCTACCCTACAGTGATGATGTAACATCAGCCTTAACTAAGAAGTGTCTCTGATACTGGTGATACAGATAAGACTTCCAATAGTAGTGTTGCATACAGTGTAACTTGGTCATTAGACTGTGCCATGTGCATTTTGCAGTCATCACCATAAGTTGCATAAGACATGCTGATTTCAGTCATCTGCTGCCCAATTGTGTTGGCCCCTTTACCAACAAAACTCATGACATTATGAACATGTAATACCTTTGGCAGCACTCAGTTATATGTCTATACCTCCCACGTGGCATCTATATTGCTAGACAGCTCTGTGTGTACGTAGGGTATGGAGAAATACATGCCTTGTTATGTGGGCTGCTGCAGATGCAGTTCAGAGGTACCTGAAAGGAATATGCAATAGACTTTATGAATCAATCCCATCACAAATGCAGCACACTGTATTATATATATGTGTAGTGGCTAGTACTAACATGGTGTATCTTCAGGAGATGCATGGATAGTCAGTGGTAGGAAAACTCCCATATCTGGCAACCTCAGTGTATGAGAGTCCTCACCCACTTCATAGAAAGGGACAGCAGGAATTACTCCATCTCCCTGATACACTTTTATTTTGCCAGTCCAGCCGCTTTTGTGAAAGTGTGCTTGACGATGTCCCATTTCTTGCCTTTGCACTTTACACTTTACCACACCTGTTGCAAAGACTAATCATGGCCAACCACAGGATTCAATTCCTGCACTACTGCTTAACACACCTACTCCCAATTCATCCTGCGCATGGCTCATTTGTCTAGTGTGTGCAGGCTGTGAGTGCTGAGGCCCTGCAGTAGAACCTCTTCATAGGTTCATACACAAATGTTAAACTATTAGTCTGCTGACTGTTACAAATCTAGTCAATAACTAGTGGCCAGAACCAAACCCTGTATCTTGCATCTCTGATGTAAAGATTGTAACCATTATGGCAATCTCCACCATTTCCCTGTTTGGTGAACTTTTCAAGCTTTATCTTGTCTGTGGGGCTGGTGTCAGGTCATATGCACCTGTGGGTTACACATGTCAGTGAATGGATGTGTCAGGCAGTTTATGGAAGTCATCCACTGATGGTGATTGGCTTCCTTCCTACCATTCTGTATCAGGAAGCTGGCCCTGTGCTGCTGTGTACAACATCCGCCATTGCATACTCTGCTGGAAAGGGCACAGATTCCCCATACCACATCAAACATCTATCTGTTGGCCTCATGTAGAGACATGCATATCCTGTTATTTCCTATCACCACACCTGCTCCAATGTACAATTGCCTTCATGACCATTGTGTCATGTCTTTCCCTAGGTTCTGGTGCCCATGCTTTCTATTATCACCACAGCTGGAAATGCCAGTGATATACTATAATGCTGCATTTCCACTAAAACATTCCCTGTGGTACTTGTCTCAGATGTCTTGATTACAGTGCCACAATACATAACCCAGCCAATTTCATATCTTCCATCTTTTTCAATACTCTTCAAGACAGTCAGAATGCAAATTGCTGTATTACACATATTTTTGTCTGCACGCAATCCCATGTAAGATGACACTTGCTTTTTACATTGTGCTAATAAGGACCATATAGCATGGTCATTACACTTGATTCAGTTTAAACCTGTGTCTCTGAATCAGATAAGGCATGCAATGTACAACCCAGCCTAGCTAAAGCTAGCTATGCTTGACACTGCTGTATGGAAACATATGACCATTATGGTCACTTACACAGCCTGTGTGGATAGGTAGTGTTACAGTGCTCAGTACGAAGGTTTGGCAACATCAATGTGATGTACGAATGTGCTCCTCCTCGGGTGAACGAGTATAGGGGGGGTTGAAAAAGACAAAGATATTCTGTTTATTCCTGCACAAGAACTTTTCTTAGTGCTTTCTGGGAAGGTAAGATGGCCCTATGTGTAAGGTAGATGCCAGTATAAGCATGCCAGGGTAGTGAGTGAGATGCTGGTGGCATCACACATTCTGGAAAGCAGTAGTGGTATCACTACAGTGATATGTAGTGATGTCAACCTGACCTACATCAGCAGATGGAGGCAGAGGAAAGGAAAGAGACAGACAGACAGAGACGTACTGCAAGCATGTGTTCTTGTCCCTACTCTTAGTGAATTACCTGGTATATGTGCATACTAAGGAGTGTGTACTTTCTCTTTAAACCAGGCATGAAGTGAAGTGAGAAATTAAGATGGTAGGAAGTTGCAGGAAGTGTGAGAGAGTCTCCTGTCAGTGCATAGCATACGCCATGTGTGGTTCTCCACTGTGGAGCTGCTAAAATAGGTGTCCATAGGTATGTATTAATATTGTCCCCTTTTCTTGTTATATTTTGTTGGTCCAGTTGAGATAGAAGTCAGTGGCAAATACCTTGGCATGAGATAGCTGATGGCTCTCAGGAGTTGCCACTTCTGCATCTCACCAGGGTGATGGTGGTCACCTTGCTGAAGGTGACCTGGAGGCATTGATGTTGGCCTTTGTAACCACTTCACAAGAGAGTGGTATATATTCCTTTCTAGTCAGTTACTGATGATGTCATGTCATCTTCTGATATCAGTTACAGAGGCTGGTGTCATCTGAAGTGCACTGTCAGCTAGAAGTCCAAATTAGCACTGTAGAGCATGATTGACTGACAGGCTCTTAACTTCAGGCCACCAGAGGTGGAGTGGACATCAGTCACACAGGTGACTGATGACTTTATGATGCCCTCTGGGCTGGTGTGGCATCCAGCCATAGCTCCTGCCTTACTTCCATCTGGATGCTCCCTGTCTATTGTGCCATTGATTGTACCTTGCATATTTTCTAACATTCTACATCTCCTGCTGTCATTCCTCTGACAGTCTGCGGTTGCCAATAGTCATACCCATCTTTTATGTGTATATGCCCTTGTCTGTCTGTATCTCTGTTTTATATTTGTTGTCTACCTATGCTACATTTCCTTCTGTCTCTATCCCTACCACAGCCCTTCATCTTTACCTACCTATCTTCCTTTTCTCCCCATTTCAAAGATGAACTAGGCTGAAACTTTGCTGTGCTAACTCTTTGTAGGCTGTCTGGAGGCTTTACTGCATGTTTGGGCACAGATGAACTGTGCTGCACTAACGTGCCTTGGTTGTGACATACATTACTGAACTGCTCTGTACTAACATGCCTTGGTGGTGACATACACTAGTGAACTGTGCTGCACTAACATGCCTTGGTGGTGACATACATTACTGAACTGCTCTGTACTAACATGCTTTGGTGGTGACATACACTACTGAAACGTACTGCACTAACATGCCTTGGTAGTGGCATGTGCTACTGAACTGTGCTGCGCTATCATGTCTTGGTGATGAAATGTGCAGCTAAACTCTGCCACACTAGGAAGCTTTGGTGTGACATGCACAAATGGACTGTGCCTCACTATCATGCCTTGGTGGTGACATGCAGAACTAGATTATGTTGCACTAGCATATCTTGGTGGGGGCATGAGCTAATACATTCGTACTCCAGTCTGTAGCGCTACTTTCTCACTGTGGCAACTAAGTCCATCTCTTCCCCATAACATGGCAACTGTTTTATTATGTAGTCCTCTCCTTGGTATCTCTATACTATTATTATTACCATAAAGCTTATCTAATTAGTTTGGGCCGCATTCATTTGCCTACTTCATGGTATTCAGTACTGCCAAAGTGCAAAGTGTTTGTTTATGAATCTCACCAAAAACCTGATTAATGAAAAGTTACAAAACTCCCTGACTTCTACTCTAGCTACTATTACAAAACATAACACACTTGTAACATTTCAGAATGTATAATGCAAAACTAGTCCAGCCTAGCTGCAATTTCATTTGTGTATGTATGTCACTTTGCTATTCTCTTAAACAGGCATGAAATGCTTCCTGTTAAGCTAGCTGGCAAAAAATATCAGGATGCATGCGATGCTTAAGAAAGAGAACTCAGATTTCATTCAGGATTTTAAAAACAATTCGAAAGAAACAACCCTGGCAAAACTAGTCTGTATTGTCGCCACAAAAAACAGTGTCCAAGGAGTTAAAATTTTATGAGCTCCCTTACTTTGTTTTACATTCTTTAGACCTACTTGAGAATGGCACTGGTTCTGTCCGTTTTCCTAATAAGGACTGAAACATGTTATCAGTTAAATGCATTAATTTTCTTTTTTCTGGTTTGGTAACTGTGTATGCCCAGTAGACTCTAGTTAGGACCTACATCTGGTTAGGTGACTTGCTCACAGGTGCAGACTCATGAGCTCAAGTCCAAAAATACACAGGATAAAGTTGTTTGGCAGATCATAACCTTAGTCCTTTGCATATCACTGCCACATAAATAATGTATTCTGTGCTGTTTGTTTACTCAGTCGTTTAGCCTTTCAATTGCTTCTTTTCTTCTTATAAAGAAAAAAAGTTACCTCACATAACAGCCATTATTTGACAAACTGTATTTTCTTTTTGGTCTTTGCTTCTGCTACACTTCCGTTTGACTTTCTTAATTTAGTAGCATAATTAATCCTATTTTCTGAGGACTGTTTTACTTTTCAGAGTACTTCTAGAATTCCAGTTATTTAACTCTATCTCATCAGAAAGAGTTATACATAAGCTTCAGTGTACCTGTTCTTTTTGCTTCTGAATGCTTACTGTGAGGTGAACATTTTGGATATGCTATTTTAGAGAGTGGATGAGACTGATTAAAAAGTGACTGGCGGGTATGTGGCATACAGCTAATGTCTGGAAACTGAATGAAAACACTGGCTACAGTGATATCTGCATACTGTAGACGAGATGTGATTAGGAGTATGAGCTCATGGCAGATACAGTGAGAGATAACTATCTGAAACAGCCTAGCAGAATGTCCGATTTTGTTAAAATGAGGTATGACAGCAATTCTGCTTAGGCCACAGTTATTACAGAAATATTCTGGAACCTTCAAGCTGTGTAGCCTGCACAGCTGTGGGACAGTGGCCTGTGGCAGACCACAGAAATAATTTGGACAGACTGAGCAATACTTTAGGTGTGATGAGAGCAGAATTAATAACTGAACACCCTGACTGTTATAGAGCTCCAAATCAGTGAAATGGTGGCAGATCACTGACAAAAAAAGCAGCTAGGACTGAATCCAAATCAGCTGAGAATCATGGCTGCAAAGGTGATGTAGAAAACCAGTTTGCATTATTCTGCCACCAGTCACATCTTTAGGTAATTTGAAGTTTTGTGTAAGAAGCCTATATCCCAGCGGGGCTGTCTGTCCTTCCTTCTTGGTCTTTTACTATTCTTACTTATTTGCAAGGTGACTGTGACTAAGCACAATCAATTCAACCAAAACAAAAACAGATTGTTGAAAGCTGTACATCACTGACAAACACAAACATTAATAGACAGTTTTTTTTTTCAGGCGTGGGGTTACATCCTCCCAAAACCCTTTATCAGTAAATATATCAATCCTGACACTGCACAACACTGATGTTAAAGAGAAACTTCTCTACCACAAATATCACACAATCTCACTCTTGTCAGTGAAAAGTTTGTGATAAAATGTAGAAATCACAAATTATGTTCAGTGAACGTCATTTTTATCAACTATCTCCTCAGCAAACAGCATATTTCCCAAATGCTTAGCTCCTTAATCACCTTACCCCAGAAATGATTTATCTGGATTAGTGGCAAGGGAATTTGGCACACTGGGCAGCATACAGATTTGATATCTGATGTCTGATAAACAAAAAGTATATAGTTAAAAATGTAATTATCCCATTAAGTGCTGGATGCAGTCTAAGGATTGATTAGTTGACATTGAAACTGTTACTGACTACAATACATTGAATGTTTACAGAAATAGTAATATGAGAATATGGACTACGTAAAAATAGTGATTATACTGTAAACTCAAGGTACAACATGAACTACAGGACATGATTGCATAAGTCAGTTAGAATATTAACATGTACATTTTGATCAATCAACTGTATTTTGTTTTGAGTTATAAAAGTTTTGAAATAAAGTTGTTTAAAAAAGTTTGACCATTAAAAAAGTTTAATAGCTTACAAGCTGTCAATTAAGTGATTAGTTACAGTCTCTGTACTTCAGTTGCATATTTGCATGTTCCTGATCTTACTTCTTTTAAATATTCTTGTAAATATGTGTATACTTTTATGTCTGTGTTTTATTATGAGACTGTACTGTACAATTTAGTTATACCTCTAATTTTACTTTTTTTTGTTACTATGGATGCATCCCAGGCTAAGCCTGCAAATGGTCAAACCTGATGAGTGGCGTACTCTGGTAAACAAAAATAAATCACTCATAGCATGTAAACTGTCTAACTGCCTACCTGTTCTGTTTCATTTAAGGTAGTTAAACTACCTTAAAACAATCAAAAGTGTTCAACAGTTTACAGGCTGTCCATTATACAACAACAGTTGTGATCCCTTAAAGGCAGCTTGTATACTAACAAATGATTGGCTTCCAATAGAAGTTGCTATACAGGGAAGGTTTTCCACTTGTCCCACCCTTTGCTGTGGTATTGGTTTAGTCAATGATTTTTTTTTACTTATCATTGCCCTTCAAAATGTTATTTAAGGATCACTTTCTCCACATGTTCTACACAGTCATGATTGAATACCTCAATAACTGCTACCCATTCCAGTAAAACATTCCATGTTGCACAGACATTTCCACAAAGACATACTTTGACAGACAGGGGATCCTATAATATGCTTTTTTTGCCTTCTCCCTCCCACAACCTGTCCTCCTTGCTCAAGAAGTTCCCCTTAGCATATCCCTGATATGATTCTATGCATCTATATAATTCCCCTTTGTCTCTTCTATACTCTAGTGAGAAAAGCTTCAGCCTCTCTATTCTCTGGCCATATCCCTTCATTCCATTCCATGCATCCTTCTACTGGCTTTCTTCTGTATTAATCACAATCATCTGATATCCTTCTTTTTTTGTATGTCTTAAGTGCACAAAATACTCCAGGCATGGAAAGATGTCATATGATGGGGCTAATAAAGCAGGATCATTATCAGTTTCCTTATAGAGTCTACACCTCTGATGAACCACAACTACATTCTGTTTGCTGCGCTCCATTACTTTTCAACTTTGTTCCCTGTGCTACATATAATGAGTGTCAGCACCAGAGCTGAATCATGGTAAAATGGGGCTCTAGGCAGGGTTGCCACTACTTCATAGCAGCCCCCCACAGCCATGCCAGTATCCCATTACTTAACTATTTTTGCCTAGTTACCATAAACACTGTTCAGAATTTTCAGTGTGCATACTACTTTCCTCTTAACTTCTACAATGATTCCAGACATTTGGGTGTAATTTAAAGCTTTTATTTCAAAAGTTATATCACAAATACTGATAGCTATTTGCTAAACAAAACAATACAGTCTCACAATGAAAACAGACTTAGCATGAACAGTAAACCTATCTGCCCTTGAAATTCACATTCATTCATAGCACTGCCTACATTCAAAGGAAATGCATCTGGCATCTTTGGGCTGTTTTCAAACCATAGGTCCCCTGCACATATTTTTCAAACCATGCATACATGCATGTGTTCTTTAATTCACCTTCCTAACTGTATTAAATTATATTCCTTGTACAATACAGCCCCACTTGCAAGACTGCTTTAAATTTGTAGTTTTGAACATTTTTCCAGTAAGCAATAAAACAAAATGCATTAACCAGTAATGACCAAATTATCCATTTCTAAACAGTTCAACCATAAAAGGCTACTCAAATTTCTGTCATTACAATCCATCAATATCAACCAAAATACACAATCTCTGCAGAAGTAAAAGTCATCGGAATAATTCCATATTGTGAAACAGAGCTATAGTGGATAGTGTTAGCCCCTCAGAGTAACAGGTTTCCTGGTTGAATTCTTGGCTGGAGTGCCTGCTGTTTGGAGTTTGCATATCCTCGCTATGTTCATGTGAGTTTCCCCCCTGGTGCTCCAGTTTCTTTCCACATTTCAAAGACACATGGTAGGTGGATTGGATACTTTAAACTGGCCATAGATGTGAGAGTGTGTGTGTGAATGTGTGGTGTGGAAGAACTACTGTGGCAGGGCTAGCCACCCAGTGGTGTAAACCTTGGCTCTAGATGATTGTTACTGTTGAAGTGGCACCCCAATCCTATGTGCAAAAATGGGAAAAAAGTGTTGTGGATGGACAGATGGATGAATGGATGGATGGATGGATGGATGGATGGATAGATGGATGGATGGAAAGTGATCTGTAACTAATGAAGAGGTTGCTGCTTGCAAACAACTTTGCATTTCAGTGTTTTATCTACAAGTTTAATGCCTGCTGCCCTTAAAGAATAAATTGCCTATGTTACATTAAAAAAAAAGAATGGCTGTTAAACTGACAACAGTTTTGTAGTTAACTAGGTATCTCATCCAAAGAGGGACACAGTCAGAAGTGGAGCACCCTCACCCACCCTTAAAGTACACTGTAGTATCAACAAGCTATTTACATGGTGTGGGATTACAACCCATAGCCTTTTACACCAAAAACAAGCATAGTACTTATTGTGGTAGTAACACTAGTTCAAATTTGATAGCAAAAACAACAATGGCCATTTGCTAAACAAAACATTTGCACATTGAAAACAAATAACATGAGCAACAGCAAACTCTTTCCTTGAAACTCACAATTCCTTGAAAATGTACTGAAACTCACAGTTCCTTGAAAATGGACTAGAACTCACATTCCTTGAGTAGTCTAATAGTTGGTGTAGAGGATTCAGGTTCTTGTTTCTTATAATCAAGGTACAAGGTTTGAGCTACAGTAAGTTAATTAACTAACCTGTCATCCTTAACTAGAACATTACACACGCACCTCATGGTAATGAGTGCCACGTTTAACCAAAATTTAATCTTGGGGGCAGCCTAAAAGAGGATATGTGTTTTCCAAATTCAAGGAGATTGACTCATTATTTGCTTTGTACATATAAACAGGAGTGTAATGTAATGATAAATTGTTTATGTTTTCTGTGCATTTAATCTTCCTGCTCTGGTTTTCTCATATTTTCTGATAATCAGATTGATAATATTATTTTTCATATGGGTAGATGAACATGATAGAACAGTATTTTGTGTATCTTCAAAATAAAGGTGCCATCAGTATTAAGTTACAGATATAGTATACATTCACAGTATAAATTAAAATTTTTAATCATATCTCTCTCTCTCTCTCTATATATATATATATATATATATATATATATATATATATATATATATATATTTATATGTATATGTATAGAAATATACTGTTAATATGATCTCATTGTAGTTATTCAGCCATTCTTCTTTTGTGGATATATTAATTATGACTTAAAAACAAATATCAATCATTTTGCTACTGTATGATGTAGCTCTCTTTTTCTACCTATTATATCTATATATATATATATATATATATCTATATATATATATATATATATATATATATATATATATTTTAAATTTAATTCTCCATCCGTTTTCAGATTCCTTCTTCCAAGACTTTAATAATATGGCCAATATTCCATTTAACGGTCAAAGTTAAGAACAAATAAAATAAAGCTGAGGCTGTACAAGCAATCTCTTAATCTAGTCATTCTCAATGAACACAGTGGAAGAAAAGTTTGATAAAGGAAAACAATAATTTTACTATATACACATAGTACAGTAGCATGTTCTTTCAGGGTGCCACACTCTACTTAGAACATTTGCTAATTGATGTCAGAGGAATTAACCAGCAGAGGAAGTGGTCCTGGTGAATCACATGTATTAAAAACAGAAAATTAGGTATTTAAATCTATCATGGGAAGAAAAGTAGCACATAATAATGTACTAAAAATAGATCAATGACATTAATGACTAATCAAAAGATGGGTTGATAGGGTGCAAACAACTGAATTACTGGAATTTTTAATTCAAACAAGTTTCATATGTAGTGAGTAGTCTTGTGAAGAAGATAATAACTCACCTTGGTTATGGTCATTAGCACCCTAATTTTGGTCATAAGAACCTTTTCCATCCTGAAATCCAGGATTAACTGTTTGCAGTTTTCTGGTGCTAAATGCGTGACAAAGATTCAAAGAAAAGAGATGATTCTGAACTTCCAAAGGAACAATTCATTCTTGGATAAAAACAAGCCAAACGCAATAGAATGAATGTCCACCACATGAGGAAGAATGCAGATGAGTTTTGCAGATATCTGAACAGCACAAAAGTATTGCATAAATTAAAAAGCCTGTCCATGTGGGAAATCCAGCAGTGCTAACGATTATTTTAGAAGTAAAGACTCAACACTTGTAACCATTAAATTTAAAACTTTAAAACTTTTTCCTCTTCTCTTTTGTTAGTCTAACTAATCCTACATATACATTTCTAGCAATTTCTGTGCAACCTCCTTAAACATTTATACTAATTTTTGGTGTATAATTAGTGCCAGTTCTGTTTTTTGATCCACAGACTACTTGTACTTCATTTTATTGCAACGTAGCCCTTGTGCAATCTATGAAATGTTAATACAATGTTCATGCAAAATTATGTTTTGACTTGCCTGTTTATTTAATTGAATTCTCGCCTTATGTCCATGTTATAGTTAAAAAGGGTCTTTGGACCAGGCCACTCATCCACTTAACAAAGAAACATGCAAACAAACAGATAAATATATGTGCATATGTGGGAGCAGTTTATAATCTCGAAATACTGAAATGTCACATTTCAGTATCTCAAGACTATAAACCCAAATGTTTAAAATAGCGAAAGTTTATAATCGTGAATTCAAACATCTCAAATTTGCGGTTATGGCCTTACGCTACGTGATGTCCGGGATTGTGTGTTTATGGTGCGCAGTGCCGTGTGTGGATCTAGGTGTTTTGTCAGGTAAGTGAGTGTTTTGTATGGGATTTGAGTGGGAGTTAGAGTGTGTTTGAGTGAGCTGAAATGTTTGATGTGTGTGTGTGAGGGACTGGAGAATGTGCGTGTGTGAGTTTGCTTTTGTTTCCTGTTTGTGCGATCTCGAAGTTAGTATATATAAGTAGGGAGGTGGGGGGGCTTGCCCCCTGCTTATGTGTGTATGGTGTAGTGTATGCAGTTTGTTCAGTGTTTTGAATTTCACGGTTTTGGGCTTGGGGTTTTGTAGTTTTGGTGTTTTGTGGATTCGGTTTCATAGTTTCAAGATAATGAAATTTGATGTTTCAGTATTTTGAGATTATGAAGTGAATCCACATACACACACACACAGATATATATATATATATATATATATATATATATATATATATATATACATATATATGTATATATATATATATATATATATATATATATATATATATATATATATATATATATATATATATATATATATAGATATATACAGTGGATATAAAAAGTGTACACACCCCTGTTAAAATACCAGGTTTTTGTGATATAAAAAAATGAGACCACAATAAATCATTTCAAAACTTTTCCCACCTTTAATGTGTCCTATTACCTGTATAATTCAATTGAAAAACAAACAAATCTGTTAGGGGAAAAATATAAAAAATAAAAAACATACACTAAGTTGGTTGCATAAGTGTGCACACCTTTAAACTAATGCTTTGTTGAAACACCTTTTGATTTAATTACAGCATTCAGCAAAAGCCATGGTTCGCTGAGCACTTACAAAGCATCAATGGGATCTCATTGTTGAAAGGTATCAGTCAGGAGAAGGGTACATAAAAATTTCCACAGCATTGGATATATCATGGAACACAGTGAAGACAGTAATCAAAAAGTGGAGAAAATATGGGACAACAGTGGCGTTGCAAATAACTGGACGTCCCTCCAAAATTAATGAAAAGACAAGATAAAAACTGGTCAGGGAGGCTGCCAAGAGACCTACAGCAAAACTGAAGGAGCTGCAGGAATTTCTGGCAAATACTGGTTGTGTACTATATGTGACAACAATTTCCCATATTTTCCATGTCGGGACTATGGGGTAGGGTTGCAAGATGGAAGCCTTTTCTTACACAGAAAAACATCCAGGCCCTGGTAAAATTTGCAAAACAATACATCAAGTCTCCCAAATGCATGCGAGAAAATTTGTTATGGTCTGATGAGACGAAGGTTGAACTTTTTGGCCACAATTCCAAAAAAAACAACACTTTGCATCACCAAAAGAACACCGTCCTCACGGTGAAGCATGGTGGTGGCAGTATAATGCTTTGGGGTTGCTTTTCTTCAGCTGGAACTTTAGTCAATGTGGAGGGAATTATGAACAGTTCCAAATACCAGTCACTTTTGGCCCAAAACCTTCAGGTGTCTGCTAGAAGATGGAAAGGAATTTCACCTTTCAACACGACAATGACCCCAAGCATACATCCAAGTCAACAAAAGTGGCTTCACCAAAAGAAAATTAAAGTTTTGGAATGGCCCAGCCAGAGTTCAGGCATAATCCATTAGAAAATCTGTGGGGTGACCTACATCAGCAGATGGAGGCAGAGGAAATGAGAGACCTGAAGAGAGCTGTGCACAACAGATGCCATCACAATCTGACAGATTTGGAGCACTTTTGCAAGGAAGAGCGGGCAAACATTGTCAAGTCAAGATGTGTCATGCTGACTAAATGCTGTAATTAAATTAAAAGGTGCTTCAACAAAATATTAGTTTAAAGGTGTGCACACTTGTGCAACCAACTTATTGTACATTTTTTATTTATTATATTTTTCCCCTAACATATCTGTTTATTTTTCATTTGAATTGTACAGGTTATAGGTCACATTGAAGGTGGGAAAAGTTTTGAAATTATTTATTGTGGTTTAATTTCATATCCACTGTATATACATAGGTTCATAGGTGTGGATTACCCTGGCATGTTCCCAGTGCCTCTGTCAAGTAGAGCCACTGGAGTTATCCCCAGGATGAATTTTCTCTTTCCCATCCACTCATCAAGATTTCTCTTGAAGAGGCTTTGGTTGACATGTTTGGGAAGTCTATTCCATAGCATGGGCAGTCTATGGGTTATGAACCTGTCCTTCCAGTATGTTCTGGAGATTGGGATTTCTTTTGATGTAGCATTTCTAACAGAGCTGGGTCAGACATGGCTTTGTAAGTCAAGCAGAGATCACCTCTAAGTAGACGATATGAGACACAGAATAGTTGGAGTTTTTTGAGTATGTCCATATAGGACAAGTGTTTAAGGCCTAGGATCCTCTTTGTGAGGTACCTGGAGTGCCTTCTGTGTAGAGTCTGCATGTCCTCCCCATGGTCGAGTGGCGTTTGCAAGACATGCGTGAATGGGCATGCCTTCATTGAAGGTTGGGCATCGGGCTGGCACCTCGACACCATAAAAATCGACTGCCAGTCATCATTAGTGGACTGGAGTTCCACTGTGGCAACCCCTAACCAGGAAAAGATATATATATATATATATATATATATATATATATATATATATATATATATATACATACACACACACACACACACACACACACACACACACACACACACACACACACACACACACACACACACACATTTTGGACTAGCCCACTCAGCCACTTAAATAAATAAGTAAATAAACAATTAAATAAACATATAAATAAAATAAAACATTAGTAGTTTTCTTCATGTAGAGTGCAATTATGTGTACAGGGAGTTCTGTATTTTATCAGAATGACTTTCATCAATGTGTGCTTATCAAAAAACTTATGTAAATGTGCATTTCATCAGAATATAGCAATGTAAGTGAATTAGGATTAAAATACTGATATTTTCACTTACATTGCTATTGGCTGGTACTAACTGTGTTTTTGCTGACATCAGAAGCCAGTGAGGTTAGGGAATTTGTCCTTTTTACCACTGGTTGAACAATCTCTGATTTAGTTTATTTATAGTTGGGGAGCTTGTGAGAAAATGCTCCTGTGAATTTTCCTTTTTTTGTTAATGATGAATGTTTGATAGAACATTTGTTTGTGTGTGTTTTCTGTTGTTTTAATACCTTACATTCAATGTTTTCTGTCTGCTGCATTGTATGTCAGTGTAACATAACAATTATTCCATATGGATCCTGAGTAAGTACTAAAGTTTATACATACGCGATTTGTTCCCCATTAGACTCATGGAAAAAGGTAACTATTCCTAAGAAATGCTATTTTCCAAGGAAAACCAAAAAGCTAGTAATGCAATGGTTAGTGGAGACATAATAAGGGCTAGAGTAGTTTGAAATCAGCAGGAAGAATACAAAGTTAAGCAGGGGTGGGAATGCAGTTGTTTGGACATGCCAAGAATAAATAATGTTGGGTCAGCCTGCAATAAATTTCATAGTGTCATTATTATTCACTCAAACATTTACCTGAAAGCTTGTGCAGATTGAACTGTAATAATACTGTTGCCTCTGTGAAACTCAAACCAGACATGTTTGTTTTATGTAGTATTGGAAATCTGTTCAAATTTTCAGTTTGTAAAAAAATGTGAAATGAATATTTATGAGATCATATTCTGTGTTTATGGTTCCAATAACAAAACATGTCAAGACCTTACTTGGTCATAATTAAATTGAACTGCAATGCCAGCTAGCTTACAAAAATTACATTAAAAATATATAAACCTTCCTTTGACCTAAAACACAAAATCAGACAACTGTAAAAAGGTTGTGTTCAAAAGTATTACAGACCTTTAAGTATGGTGCCTCTTTACAAAATTAGAGCTGTCTAAGCCTGAGGCTGATATACCCCAATTTCCCTTCTTCCTGTTCTGTAGAATCATGACTGCTTATCAATGTTTATTGAATGTCTAGTCTTACTTAAAATGAGGCAAATCCCAGCTTTGATATATAAAAACAGCATTGCATGGTAATAGGGCAGCAGCTAAAAAATGTGGCATTTAAATGCATTGCTCTTGATATTTTATTTGACTGAACATGACAAAAAAGTTGTTTTGGCAAATAGTGTCCTTTTAAAATGAAATCAATACAAAATATTTTTTCTTACTTGCACTTTCCCCACAAATAATAATCTAAAGTAGCTGAGATCATAATTTTCTCCCTTTAAATGGAAACTGGATAGTAAGATAGATAAATAGATAGATATTTTATAGCTCAATGAAATATAAGCAGGATATAGGGTGCTTTCAGGCCTGATCTCCAGTTTTTGTGTTCATGAATTTTACATCTTCTCCCTTACTCTTTTCCAAACAATAATTTCTTCCCATCTCCCAAAATCATGCTGGCACATAGTATACACACACTGCACACACAAACACACACACACGCGCACATGCGCACACACACACACACACATGCACACACACACACACACACACACACACACACACACACACACACACACACACACACACACACTCACACACATACATACACACAGTGCAATTTAATTTGACATTCTGTGGAAATAGAATTAATAAGTTTGCCATAGAAAAACGGCCTCTGTATAGAAAACTAAACACTTGAAATATCATTGAATTGGCCCAACCTTGGAGTTAGTACATTTAGTAATCAGGGATGGGGGAAGTGTCAGATTCCCACTTCTGAAAGTGTGGATGTTTAACCCCTCTATATACAATATACAAATGTATGTGTGTATGTATGTATGTGCATGTAAAATTTAAAGCTCTGTAATTCACAGTCTGACTTTCCTCAATAAAAGCTGTTGATGAACCGACCATAGAGCAGTTCAAGACCCAGATGCCATGGCTGCCATATCTATGACATCATTGACGTCTTAGACCTATGGAAGCTGATGCTGATGCTGGTTGCTATAGCTACACCACTACTAAGTCATTTTTCTGATTGCCCATAAAACCCTTGTGCTGCCCATCTACTCATCCACAGGGTTTCAGTGAAAGCCTTATAACTGCACTAAGTAGTTTAGCAACCTTATGTTGAGGGCAGGGGACACTTGTACTGCTGCCAAAAGCCATATTTCTTTCTAAGAGAAAACTTCCCAAGCCTGAGGCAAACATTCTACCAGAATACCACTTTCTAAATACACAGGTTAGGCTTGGAAAGTATTAACTGCATCTGCTAAACAGCTATAAAGCAAATGGAGAGTTATATTTTTACATAAAATGCATACAGCCATACCTCTCAACTGTCCAGTATCTTGCAGAATGTCCAATTTTTACCTCATAGTTTTGGTCGGATGCTCATAAAATTTTCATTTTTTTGGCAAATCATTGATAAATATTTAAGTTTCAGGCTTCATATCCTTCATAAAATGCATACTAATTCAAAATCTGATATGCCAACAGCTTCCAAGTTTACAAGGGCAATATTTAAACTATTTCACTGACTGTGGGTCTTTGCCCCCAATTATTTTTGTCTTTTTATAGAATTCTTGCACTAAGAGGCTGAGAGGTAAACTTATAATTTTCCAAACAGCAGAAAGATGGTAAAGAAGATATGTGACAACATAAATTAGTCTTATGTTCATTTTACACATGCTATCATGACCATCTAAAGAGCTTATTTCAAGATCTATAATGAGCAACAATTGCATTCAGCTGTGAAAGTCTGTAAAGTACATTTTGGACACAATTAAAAAAATGACAGCTCCACTTTTGTCTAGGGCTGTATTTATGACCATGATAAGAAAAACACTGGAAATAAGTCAAAGTTACAACACGCTATGCATGCATTCACACAGGCTTACATTTTTTTATTACATTCTTGCAACATAATCTCTTGTCTCTTGTGTCTTTACTTCAAGCAAAGTAGGAGATAAAATGATGAAATCATGCCTAAAAAGATTTCCTGTAGCATGCAAATGCATTCTGAAGGCAGAGTTTTCCCAATAAAATTTTGATCCTGGTACAAAATCCTATCTCCTGTTAGAAATTGCTTTCAGACTGCAGCCATCACAGCCGCAGTACAAAGTTAGTCAGTTAATTCAGAAATAAGGCCGCTGGTCATTGCAGTACTTGTACCACAACAGTAAAGACTTCAGAAGTACACATTTTTGTTGTGAAGTTCTTTAACATTTTAATTAGAAGGCAAATTATACTACTAGGATAAATTATATACTGAGTTAATTAAATAACATACCTGCTTTTTTCAGCTTGCATTTGGATGTTGCTATGTCTTGAAATATATATGCAGTTCGGATAAGATTTTTGCATTGTAGTACTGACTGGTAATTAAAATTTTGACATGGGGTTATAAGTCATTTTTGAAGTTGTCTGGTTGAGATATTAATCGAAAAGAGATGAGCTGATTTTGTTTTGGCTTCTCAACATAATAAAAATACATGCAATAAGGAATTCATTTTTGTTAGGTTATATCAGCACCAATCACAGCTGATGCAACTCTCCTCACACCAGTCAGCAGCATTTAGATAGTGGTGTTATACAGTACTGGCTGGCCAAGAGCATCAAGAACGTGAAATATAACAAACCTGGCTCGCGTAAAAACTTAAGAAGGGTCATTAATTTGTTCTGAACTTATACAGCAGAAAAAAATAAAGGACAACAATTAAGGCTGGTTTACAGAGAAAAAAAGACAATCCACACACACACAGGGAATTGCTACCCACTTGAAACAACTTCCTGAGTGCAGCAGACAGAGTAGACTTCCCAGTATAGGTTCATAGGTGGGTTCATAGGTAGGTACTAGGCTATCATCCCTGGGACCTATACAAGCCTAGCCAGTATAATTTAAGAATATACCCAAGTAGCTTCTTGCCCAATTTATAGCACAGCATTTTCCTTTTTATTCCTCCAGCCAATGAGCTTACACTCCCAACCTCTCAACTGACCTGTCTTATTTTCCCCCCAAGGTGAGACCCTTAGACCAATTCAATATCAGGAATAGTGGAGTCATTCTCTGAAAGGTTGGGAGTTTATTTATAGTCTGGACTGTGCACACATTCAAAGGGGCTCACATTTAATGGGGCTTTGTGATACACTCCATTCCTCTTTGTAATGTGATCAGTTGGCTCTGCTCTCCCCCTTATATGCAAACACCTTTGAGTTAACCCGGGATTTTATCAAGGATTCTGCCACAGAGAATCTGCCCTCAAGCACATGCTCCTCCTCTCACCAGCTCCGGTAGACACCAGAGCTGCTAGTTAAACTCAGGTTGTCTGGGTCATAGTCAGTGCTTTATCCCTGTATGCCAATGGAGCTGGTTATAGGGCACCATTTTTTTGACTGTGTCTTTAAAGGTTGACCAGCATCTTTTACTTTCAGACTGGGATACATGGTGGAAATTAGTTGTAATAGATTCCTGGGAATAGACTCATATTTGTTCTGGAGGTCTATAAAAGATGTAGTATGCAGACTTCTCAGATGTCCCTTTTTTGGATGAACATACCCATTTTCAGGCCTGATTTACCCTTGCATATGATATAGTATTTTTGGAAGAATATCCTTATTTTTAGGCTTGATTTAAATCTTAATGCTATTTTTCTGAATCCCCTTCATTATTTGTGATCTTTGACACTATCTAGTATATAGAAAACCACAATGCATGACCAACATATTAGTGGCACCAATAATTTAAAGAAAGAGGGCACACATCTTGCATCTCCCTTTTTAAGAAGTTTAAAAAATGACCTTGTTTGGTAGAAATATGAAATACAGTTCTTTAAAGTCTACAGATTTTACACTTTCGTTCTGATGATGTACTTGTACTTTTCACTTATTTTATGACTCTGTTTTGGAGTACTGTCGCACATTCCTACTGGAAGTGGGAAGAGTTATGTACTATTTGCATTACGTTTTTATGCTAATTAGATATGCTTTTTTGTTTTGATTGGGTGTACCTATTTTTCAAGGGCCTTTGTACATATTTTCCAAGTCTGCAAGTTTAGAAGTACTAGCACATGCCAAAGATCTCCCATGATCTATTCACTATCTGCAGAGGGATAAAGAGTTGCACAGCTGTTCCAGGGATGAGCCCTCCCACTGCTCCTGAATATGTGGGTTGGTTACTGATTCCCAGTAATAAATCAATAATTATTGATTATTTTCTGGTCTTCAACCAGGCATCTGAGACATTTGTTAGAAATTCCTTAATATGTCAGCTGATATACTTGGGTAGGATTTCTGAAAATATTTTTCATTTGAAACTCTTGCCTGACACTCTCCCCTGTGAAACAAATATTTACAGATATAACAATATGAGCTACATCTCTGTCTGGATGCTCCAACAAGGCATTGATATACAGTGAGAAAAAATAAAATAAGTAAGAAAATGTAATGTAATAGCGGCCTTATGTAAATAGTAACATGCAAGGTTTCTCTTGGCCTATCAGTATCTTAGTAAAGGTAGGGCCTTCAGTAGTTGTTTTCATAGAATTCCAGAATATAAATATGTCAATGGTAAGAGTTTCATAAAGTACAACCCTCATTTATAGGTAAAATAATGTTATTTTTGGTTTCCTGTTGCATGCGTCTATTTAAAGCTTGAGCAGTTCCCAAGCAGCAATGTCATCACTTGCAGTGAGTTATTTAAATCCAGAATACAAAAAGATAAGGCAGAAGAAGCCAAGAAAATACAAAGTACCCTTACTCAGCAGAAATCAGATTATCTCATCTTTATACTCTTTCAGACTGTTTTACATCGTTCCTTTATTAACTAAGATTTATATGTTTGGTTAGAACCTCAATTTTAAGAAGCAAAAAAAGTAAATAAATTATGAACGTCGACAAAAGAAAGTCATCAACAACATAGTACTAGGTATTTCATCCCTTATGGGAAAAGGCCAGACACTTTCCTTCTGTTTAACCAAACTTAATTTGCCTTGGCTGGATTGTGCAGAAAGTTTTATAAACCTCACACATGTTGTTGTACTGTATTGCATTCCAGAAGGTTTACATTGTCACTGTGGCCATTATTTTACGCAGTTAAATAGTATCATGAGTTATGAAAAGAGCACATTCTAGCATCAGCAGTATTACTCTGCCTTAAACATAAACTTTACTCTAGCCTGTCAAGATGAGCACTACATTCCATGCTTACTCAATCCTTTCTTTGATGTGCTCCTCTAATGAGAGCCACTACCCTCTGATGTATCTCGTAAGTAACCCTGTATTCACATTGTCTCCATTTTACCTTATAAGTGTGTTACTATCTTAGTCAATCGATGACTGTTTTTGTATAGTTCAAATTGCTGTGTACAATATCTTCAATTACTTTATCAAAAGTAATGTTTTAGCTATTCAATATTTTTATTTATTTTTTTGTTTTTTTCTGGGTTGAGCCTGCAGTTAGTCCACATGGATCCATGCCCTAGCAGGGTAAAACACAAATCGGTAAATAAATGCACAGATAAATGTATTTAAAGTCTTGACAGCCTAAATCCAATTTTGGGTTATCTCAGTTATGTGTAAACCTGTTTTGTGCATCTCCTAATGTTTCATTAAAGAAATACTAACACTCCACATGTTCCATGTAGTGTATTTTTGTTTTCCTCTGTGGCCTATTGACCAACAGCTACCACTCAGCCAATTGGCCCACTCATGCTCCCTCATTAAGGTGAGAGCCAATCAAGAAGAGCCACCACTAATGCAATCCTCGGGAGGTTTCTGTTATGTCCCTAAACTCCTGCACATGTCTCATGAGTGTTTTGCTAGGATAATTTTCAATGGACCTAAGAGAGGAATGTTATTTACTTCCAGTAGCGATGTAAGCACATTAATGATCCCACTATGTATAAAACTTCATTATGTGCATTTGCCCAGTGTTCATCTTGGAAATGAGTGCACTTAATGTGCCCTGGACAGATGCCCTGCCCTTCCCTCTCTCCTAAGGGAGGTGAGAGAGCACAACTCCTTCATTCGTCTACCACCCTCTCTAGCTCCTGCACGCATCTTGACCTCTATTTGAACTCTAGTTACTTGGGTTGTACTCAGATGTTTATTGCTCTGCATGAAAGGAGCTGGTCACAGATTGTATTAGTGCAGCTTCTGTGTGTTTCTCTTGTTGCACACAACTCCAGCATCTAGGTTTTATGTACAGTGACAAACAAAGTCAGAATGCTTGCAATGCTAAGATAGTTCCCTCTCCCTACCCTCTTCTTCCTACTGGCAGGAAAGGTATAGGTGGTACCTCTGTGTATCACTATATTTGTTGCTGCAGTGCTCTACTGGAAAGCTGGTGCCAGAAAGCTTTGTAAAGGAGAAACTCTTAGACATCAGCAAGTGCTGACTATGTGAAAGATCTCATGATCCCTGCTACACCATTTACAAGACCTGTTAAACTTAGCTGTGACTACACTGTAAGTTTAAATCAAGAGAAAAATCATAGCCTGGAGTGTACAGTCACATATACTGGAATCACTTGACAGTCATCAATGGACAGCCTGGTAGCATGATGTCAGTTAACAGTGGCATTATGCAAATGGCCAGTAGTGAGATGCAAACTGACAGTAGCATGGCCAGGATTCTCAGTGGCTGTGTGTGTGTGTGTGTGTGTGTGTGTGTGTGTGTGTGTGTGTGTGTGTGTGTGTGTGTGTGTGTGTGTGTGTGTCTCTCTGTGCATACATTACATGGCCTTCCGGTCTTGGAAAGGATACAACAAGCATGATGGTACGTGGCATAATGGTTAAGGTCTTTCCCTCACAGAGACAAGGTACATGGGTTTGATTATAGCCTCTGGTTACTGGCCAAGCTTTTATAGTCCGCAGACTGATAGCCTAGTATTCATCTATAAAGTCATCTTGTTACATAACTGTTGCACCATGAGATCTTTTTAGCATGATAAAAAATGTGACCCCATAATTTGGGAGAACACCTTATGGTGAGCACACTTGAGAATCAGAATATAGTGAAACTAGAGAATGCTACTAAACCAACAAACTAACAGCACCCAGATCTTCTTACAATAGTCCTCCATACTGAAGTGACCATACAAGGGTGCACAGAGGCATCAGTCACAGTAAAAGAACAGAGTACACCCTTGTGGACCATTTTAAGCCTAGCTATTTTCCCTGTGAAAAATGAGATCAAACGCTGCGCCTTTAACCATTATACCAACCCCCAGAAGTGAACATGATCAAGGTCAGTCACTGTCCAGCTATGTGGGGTTTATAACATATCAGCTACATAAAATGCTATAGAGGATGTTGGGCCTCCAGTACACAAGTCACAGACAATACTCTAAAAATGTTCCAATGGACAACAAACATGTCTACTATACACAGCGAGGCAATAGAATGTGGCCAATGGAGGTGCTGGGAACAATAATGAGTTGATTGTCAGCTGCCATGGACAGTCATGCATGCACATACTGATCTCACGTGTAAGCTGTTGGTGTATTTGTCTTGTCATGGAAAAGAAGGAAAGACAATGGCTGAAGAATTCACACCACAGGAGACAATGGTGTTACTAGAAGCCCTAGGTACACACAGCATGCATAGCCTTCCGAAAGGTAAAGTAGCCAAGGCCTTCCTTGACCAAATGTGGCAAGGACTGGTTCAATGTTTAGTACAAGGCCTTCTCAGGATTACTGGTATATTACTGTATGCCATACCCAAGCACAGCCCTACACCCCCAAGCATTTAATATACCAACTACGAGATTGTACTACATTGTGAAAAAGGGTAAACTACAACTACACATGCTCAACACTTCAACACAATCTCCCGTGTTACTACAAACAATTGATTTCAACTTATCACCACTAGCTAAACAGAAACACACAGCTCTACCTCTTCAAACAGAGACCGCTCAATAACTAATACTTCTGTTTTTATTTTACAGCTAAAACTTACAAAAATGTATCCACTGACACCAGAAATTGCAACTTAAAGTTCGCTGCATTTTTGTTATGTATATACGACAAATCTTAAAGTGACAGAACAGAATTTCACCACTTACTGATTCACCTTGACATAACATTACAGTTTGGTATTGTGGGACTCTGTGTTTTAAAATTTTAGGATTCTGATCTTTCGGTTTTATAGTCTTGGTCTTCTGTAGTTTGGTTTTCTGGTAATTTGTGATTTAGCAGTAGATCTATATATATATATATATATATATATATATATATATATATATATATATATATATATATGTGGAATGCAGATATTGCATCAAAATATTAGTTTAGCGAAGTAAGGAACACCTGGTAAAGCTGATCAAAAATAATCTGATTGAACTGTAATGTCCTTTCATGAGCATGAACATGGTATTAGATAGGTTAGTGAGAAATTTTCCTTTCCCTATTGTAGTGTGATTTTTGAGTTGGTGTATATATATTTAGAGTAGGGTGTGGTTGCAGGGGGGCTCGCACCCTGTAAAACAGATGTTTCTTTTTTTGTTTTTTTCATTCATTTGAGGAGTGAACATTTGAGATTGATCAAATGAAGTTTACATGTCATACAGCTATAGATAGGTGGGCAGAGAGATAAGAAAGATAGATTGATAAGTGATTGATAAGTGGATGTTGCTTCATCTGAAGTTCAACCCGTTTAAACACTTATTGAACACAACTTATCGAAGCTAATTTTATCTAAACCAACAAAACTCAAAAAAAGAAAGAAAGAAAGAAAGAAAGAAAGAAAGAAAGAAAGAAAGAAAGAAAAGAAAAGAAACAGAGCAAATGTTTTTACAGGGGTAACCCCCCCCCCCGCCACACGCCTCACGTGGATGGACCATGCCTCTTCCAACTTGTATACAACTCCATAGTCACATACAGAGGAAGAATGGGAAAAAAACATTGGAAGTACAGCACCTGCTGGCACAATCCAGAACATTGTAATATTAAATATACATCTTTATGAAAACTTACAAGTGAACAAAAATCAGTTTGAAATTAACAAAAATATTTGCTCAGAGGTTTTTTAATTTTGCTAGTTTAGATGAAATGAGTTTAGATAAGTTGTGTTTGATGAAATGTATTTAGATAACTCTGAGTTTTATATAAAATATGGCATAGGGTCTATAACACATTGTCGAAAATTGACAATGTCGAACGGCTAAAATATTGAAAGTGCTGTTCATCAAAATTGTTCTTGTGGGGGCCTGCACGCCCCACACCCCCGGCTAATTATATATACCAACTCCATGATCACACTACAGTGAGGAAAGGGCAAATTTTCTGATCCTCACTGTACAGCGATCCCACAAAAACAGTTTCGATGAACGGCACTTTCGATATTTTGGCTGTTCAACACTGTCAGTTTTCGACAATGTGATAGGAACCCAATGGCATACACTTCTCTCTCTTATTTATTTATTTGACATTTGTTTACCAGGAAGGTCTGACTGGGTCAGAAAGAATCCATTTTCAGAGGAGGCCTGAGGAGAAAAGCTCCAATTACAAGCTTTATAAAACAGAAAAACACAATATTACAAAAAAAAAAAATAAAAAATACAAGTCATGGGTATATTGTGATAAGGAGATGAGTAGACATTTGTTATAATCAGAAAACCACAATATTACCCCGAAATACAAGTAAAAGGTACATTGTTAAATGAGTAGGTGGTTGATAGGAATAGGGATAGTAAAAAGGGAAGAAAAAAGTAACTGGGGAGGCAGGAGGAGAAAAGAGGAGACGTTTGTGAGAGTGAGGGAGGGCTAGGAGAAGAGATGGAGAAATAGAATGAAGGAGAGATTCACTCTACTTTATGTGTTGATTTATCTCCTATTTTGTTACACAGTAGCTAGGGTTCTTCAGTTTGTCTGTTATGCCATCTGGGTGAGGGCACTATTTATTACATTTCCAGTGCTAGCATCTTTACTGATAGCATGTAACCCTGAGTATCAGATTCTTATGCTATAGTTCAAAATTATCATTATTTTGTGTGTGTGTGTGTGTGTGTGTGTGTGTGTGTGTGTGTGTGTGTGTGTGTGTGTGTGTGTGTGTGTGTGTTTGATTCCTCTCTCTCTTTTTTTTTTTTATTTTTAGCCAGTACACATTTTTTGTTATCATGTTGTCCCTCTGAGGAAGTCACTCTGAGTAAGTCCCATGCAGGGAGTTTCACTGATAGCATGTTATCCTGAGTGCGAGATTTACTTTGTGCAGCTCAGAATGACCACAATTACTATGGCTTAATAAATATACTGATGATATACCCTTATGGAGCATTATCTAAAAGAGAAGATAATGCTCCACCTTATAAATGTTGACATTAAATGGTTTACTATCATTAACTTGACACACAGGTGTAAGTTCCTCATTGCGAACACAGGAATGTTGAAAACCAGCATTACTTATTGTCCAAAACTGCCCCCCTTCTGGATCCAGAGTAATGATTGTTGCTGGGTCCAGAGCAGTAGGGAGTTTCAGGGTTTGGTGTCTGTGTCAGGTATACTGGTATTCAGCCCTCCAATGTTCACAAAACAGTTTTGAGCATTGGTTGACTTGACTGTCTGTGTGTCGAATTAATGATACTAAGCTTATTAAACACATACTCAGCTGCATTTACTTGTATGAATAACTGTGCTGCCTGTTTATGTATTTATTTGTGATATGTTTACCCTGAATAAGCTTTAGTAAGTAGAATCCTTTTTCAGAAGAACCAAGAGATCAAATCTCCAATGTAGTATGTGATCTCAGAGGTTCCTCACAAAGAAAATACAGGGCATAAAAAAATGTTCTATGCGACAGACTAAAAGATCTTTGTAATAGACTAAAAGCTTTATCCCTTTTCTCTGTCTCCTACCAACTATGAAGGGATGGCCTATGCATGACCTACAAGGCCCTCAGAAATAGGTTCATAGGTTCATAGGTGTTTACTAGGCTAATGACCACAAGGGCGTTTTTAAGCCTTGCCATGAATCCCAAATCTCTGACAAGTTCTGGCAATCTTCATAATTGTAAGTAGGAGCTTGGGAGAGGAAACATTTACAAGCAGGGACCTGGAAGATTAACCATTTACAGGTTGTCTGTGTCCATTAGAGACATAGGAGCCAAGCCAGGGAAAAAAATCCTGTTTCCTCATCCAATTGTCTCAGTTACACTTGAATTGAGTCAGGGAGGAACCCTGCTCCACATGGTTGGGGAACCCATTCCCGAGATGAGGCAGGCTCTGGGACCATCTCTCCAGGAGGTCCTATTTATATCACAAGCAAGGTTTACATCTTTAGAATTGGTAATTCTGGTACTGTTTGTTTTGTGGATATGCAAGAAGTCCATCAGAGTGGGGTCTGATAATGCCATGTATACCTGGCATAGATCTCCCCTCAACAGCCTGTAGAAGACAGAATACAGGGATAGGGCTTAAAGGCAGTCTGTAGAGGACATGTTACTTATACACTGTATTCTTTTAGTGAGGACCCTCTGTGGATGTTCCAGTTGTTGGATATGCCTAGTTAGGTATACACACACACACACACACACACACACACATGTATATATATATATATATATATATATATATATATATATATATATATATATATATATGGTTTACCATCAAAATGTCTAGCGCACATTTATGAATGTGCATATTATTGACACCTTTAAGCAAAACCCATAATGCCGATGTTGAAAAATGTTGCAAAAACACTGAACATCGATACTTCTGAGTGCTCTACAACTAAAAACAAGTGCTAACATGAGTCAAAAAGGATACTAGATTTTGCGGTTTGGAGCATCGCTGTTCGGCATTTTCAACAGTCGCAGGTCAGAGTTCGCAGTTGCGGTGTCGAGCAATGTGCACTCGTCATTTTGATGGTGAATCACATAAGTATATATATATATATATATATATATATATATATATATATATATATGTGTGTGTATATTTTATATATATATATATATATATATATATATATATATAGATATATATACATATATATATATATATATATATATAGATATATATATACACATATATATATATATATATATATATATATATATGTATACATATATATATGTATATATATATATATATATATATATATGTATGTATATCTGTATGTATTATATATATATATGTTCATAGGTTCATAGGTTCATACTAGGCTATCTGCCCTAGGGCATTTATAAGCCTAGCCAGAGTGTGTTTGGCTTTCGCTACCCATTTTAAATTAATTTTGCTATGCCCTTTTTCGAGGTTAGTATACTGTGCCTCTGTCTAACAGTGACACAGAAGTGATACCAGGGTAAACCTACGATCTCCCATCCACTCATCAAGATTCCTCTTGAAGAGAGTCAATGAGGGACTCTGCCTAACCTGGACTGGGATTTTATTCCAGAGTGAAGGGAGCCTCTGGGTTATGAATCTGTGCCTCCAGCATGTCCTATTTATTTCAGTGCTGAGGTTCAAGTCTCTTGAGCGCGTAGCTCGATGGGATTTGAATTTTCTGAGGTGCAGCATGTCCATTAATTCCGGGTTGGACATGGCTTTATACGTCAGGCACAGATCGCCTCTGAGCAGGCGGTATGCCACTGAGTAGAGCTGGAGTTTCTTTAACGGGCAGTATATGGCATCTGTTTGAGCCCTTTGATCCTCTTGGTGAGGTACTTTTGGGGTCTTTCCAGTTGCTGCAGGTGTCTGATAAGGTACATCCCAAAGGGGCATTGTACTCAATTATGGGCCTGATGAGGGATGAGTAAAGAGGCATGATGACCTCCCCTGATCTAGATGTGAATCCCTTCATGATTAGGTGGGCTATCAACTTGGGTCCCCAGGTCCCTAATTACTTCTTCTGTACTTAATGGATTACCACCTATGTGGTAATTTGTGAGCACTGTTTTTGCCAAAGGGATGACTATACACTTTTTGGCATTTAGCTTGAGGCCATGGCTCTGGCACCAGTTGTCTGTTTCTATGAGACCCTTTTGGAGGATGCTTGTGTCGGCTGGAGAGTCGATTATGGTGCCCAGTTTGCAGTCATCTGTGAACTTGGTCAGCCACAGTCCTTCCATGTTGGCTTGTACCTCCGAGAAATATATACCAAACAAGAGAGGTCCCAGGACTGAGCCTTGTGGGACACCACTTGTAACTAGTTTGGAGTCTGACATGGCTCCAGCAATTCTAACCATGTGGGTTCTGTCCTTGAGCCAGTTTGCAACCTATCTAGAGACATAGGGGTTTATATTTAAGCTGGTGAGTTTATCTATAATGCCCAAGTGGGGTATTGTATCGAAGGCTTTTGCGAGGTCCAGGTAGGCTGTGTGGACCACCTTCCCCTCGTCAATGGCCAAGGTGACTGTTTCAAAGAAATCAACCAGGTTTAAGAGGCAGGATTTGCCCTTAACAAAGCTGAACTGGGTAGGATCCAGTGACCGTAGGTCCCCAATATCTTTACTTATGAGGTCCATGATGATCCTTTCCATAGCTTTGCAGACCAAGCTAGTCAAGCTTATGGGCCGATAGTTTCCAGGATCCGTTGAGGCACCACCTTTGTGGAGAGGGACCACTGTTGCTGTACGCCACTCTTTGGGTACATATCCTGTAGTAAGGCTGAGGCTGAACAGTGGTTTTATGTTTGGGTTTAGCTCTTCTTGGAGTTCATGTAGGATGCAGCCCGGGACACCATCTGGTCCCACTGATGCTGTGTTTTTTGCTTTGGAGAGGGAGGCTCTTACCTGAGCATCTGAGATGTCAGGGGGGCAGCACTCTGCTGGGATAGATATTTGCCCTCTTGGTGGGGGGGGGGTTTGCACTGAACCTGTCAGCTAGGATGTTGGCAATGTCTTTGGGTTCGGTGTATTTTTTGTCATTTTGGACTAATTCTGAGCATATCTTGGAATTCCCACCCAGGTTTCTAACATAACTAAAGAAAGCCTTGTGATTATCCTTAGTGTCCTGTGCAATTTTTCTCTCGAAGCTGGCCTTAGACGATTTTATGAGTGCCCGTAGTTTTTTGCTAATACTGATCAGAGATGCCTTCCCTTTTTGGGATTTTGCTCTATCATGTAGTAGCTTCCTCCTTCTATTGTATAGTTTGTTTATGGCTGGGGTCCACCAGACAGGAAGTCTGCCTTTGGAGGATTGGGTCTTGGTTTTATTTGGGATTGCATGATCCATGCATTCCTGAAGGTGTTCATAGAATGCGTTTATAAAGGATTCTGCGGTCTGGGCAGTATTTTCCACAGGCCCGGGGGCTTTGAAGGATTCAACCTCAGTTTTGGGGAGTGTGAAATTTGCTTTAGAGAAGTTTTTCACTGTGGTTTTCTGGGAAGGGGGTGGGGTCGGGATGTGAATACCAGTGAGATTAGTTTATGGTCTGATCTTACCAGTGAGGGATGCACTTCTGGTCTGGAGCATAGAGTCCCCATGTTGGTGATGATCAGGTCCAGTATGCTTTCCCCTCTTGTGGGAGTGGTAGCAAGTTGTTCCATAGCATTTGAGTTTATAAATTCTAAGAACCTTTGGGCTAGGGTGTTGGAGCCAGAGTAATGCTCCCAGTCTATGTTTGGGTAGTTGAAGTTGTCCAATATAATGGTGTTTGGAGAGACCTTCATATTTTCCAGTGTTCTCAGGAAGGTCCTGGGTTTGGGAGGGTGGTCTGTAGCAGGCTATAAACTGGAAGGCAGTTTTACCCACTGTTAGTTGCACATGGATAGTCTCTGATGCTTCGTGCTGTGCCACCAACCTGGAGGTGTGGGTATCTTTGACGAATATTGATACTCCCCCTCCTTTTGTGGTTCGGTCCAAGTTTTGGGGCCGCAAAGCATGGTATGAGGTATAACCTGGTAGTGCTGGGGTACTCTCGGGAGCCTTGAACCAGGTTTCTGTTACTGCACAGATATCGATGTTCTCCATGCTAAGGAGAGTTTCGAGTGCGTGCATCCTGAGGTTTAGACTTCTGGCGTTGAGTAGCATTACTCTTAGTTTCTTATCCCTTGTGATACCTATGGAGGTGGGTTTGTCTTTTAAGCCTTGCCTAAAAAAGGCACTATGGGGGTAGCAAGAGCCTTTGCCAATATCAGAAAGCCCAGGGGTGACAGGTGCAAGGCATCCCTAGCGAAGCATCGTGGCTTGTGGAGCATGTCGTCCCACGCTGACAGGCATTGGATCCCCTTTTAATGACACCAATACTTAAGCCAATTGTTGAAATTGATCATCTTGTCTTCATATTGTGGCATCATTCTTGGTGAGGGTAAGATGCTACTCAAGGTCAGGGTCATACCGGCCTGGGCTACATGCTCAAAGAGCTCCTCTATGTCTCTTTTCATGTAGTCCAGGGAGGTACGTCTCAGGTCATTCACACCAGCATGTATACATATCATGTCTGCATTTTTTAGGAAAAGGTTTATAACATAAAAAGTTAAGCAGTTATGTTAAAGTGTAGTGAAAAAATATATAATAAATTGTAATGTTTTGGCTGAACTTTAGCATTTAGCAACAACATTTTTATATTGATCCATATTTTGAAAACTAGTAGCTATGTTCACCTTAATCATTGTTGAAAAGCTGTGAATTTGAATAAGTGTTTGTGTGTGTGTGTGTGTGTGTGTGTGTGTGTGTGTGTGTGTGTGTGTGTGTGTGTGTGTGTGTGTGTGTGTGTGTGTGTGTGTGTGTGTGTGTGTGTGTGTGTGTGTGTGTGTGTGTATTTTATATTCATCTGAAAGTAAATTCCATTGTCGGCTCTATACACTTCAGCCCTGGATGGGAGAGTGAGGGGAGTAAAGTGTGTGGACCAGAGGTCATCTAAGGGTGTTAATTTCCACATGTAGTATAAAGAGGAACAGTCTTGAACTGGTTCAGTTTTTTAGAAATCCCTACATTTGGGTTCTTTTGTTTGGACTATTGTTTAAAAAATGTGTGTGGAAATGCAAGAACTGAGTTTCTTACATTTAGTAAGAAGTAGTTACTTTACTATAGTATAGCCGTTTTACTTCCACTATGAATTGACGATAGAGAATGCATCAAGTATCGGAATTCCTGAAATGCATTCACTGAAAGAAATTGGCAAAAACACATTTAAGTGTTTTATGCAGGGGTCATTCCCCCTGCCCTGCATCACTATACTTATATATACCAACTCCACAGTTGCATCAATTCCCAGAAGGAAGAAATTCCTCCAAAAAGGGCATTACTGCTGCCACTACTTGCTGACAGCCATTTCCTGTGGTGGAACTCTCCTCATTGGTTGGTTGAACTGCAGGCAGTTGAAGCTCGAATGTTAAGCCTTAGTCCACCAACCAGTAAGTTACTCATATTTTCTATGCTATAAAATATGTGAGAAAAATCACTGCACATATATGTTTATGCTAGAGTGGGGAATTTTTAGTGCCAAACAGTGGACTGTGTTAAATGAGCCATAATGGATCTCTCAGCATATGTTTCACAGACAGGTATGAGCCTTGCATTGAGCATCCTTCTACCTTCACCAAGGATGATACCACAGTATGAGCATAAAATAATTGATTACAATAACTAGTTTAGTTTCTGATGTCACTCCAGGGGGATCCAAAACCTATCAGCATTGGAAAACATGGTCAAAAGGCTATGTTGCTTTGCCATGGATGGGCTTCACCTGTCCTTCTCAGCTTTTGGATATTGGCTAAAACTTTATCTACCCACTTAGAGCCGTTTACAGGCAATGTCAAAAAGACAAAACTACCAATATAAAAAGTCTCAAGCAACCTTAAGGTGTTACTGCTTACTGCTAGGAATGTAAACAAAAAACTCCACACCCTTCAAGCCCTCCTCACACAAGAAAATGTAGACACCTTTGCTGTGACTGAGACATGGTTTAAAGCCATGGAAAGTACTCTGGAAGTGCAAGGTTAAAGTGTCTTCCACACATTTAGACCAATGACAGCACAGACTGGGGCCAAAGGTGTAGGTGTTTCAATCAAACAGCAAACATACCTCCTGGTTGGTTAAACTGGATGATACCATGGAGCCACATGAAAATTACCATAGGTAAGGTTCCTCACCATATCATGCCTAGCTATAGGTCACCATTTATGCCTCTAGAGTCTCATAACTCTTATATAAACATACTAGAGGTGATAATTACCCAACCAAACACCATATTCATGGATGACTAACTACCTCTTTATATACTTGGAAACTTACACTGCTCCAAACTGACAGACACAACACTTCCTGGACTTTATTAACAAAACCACTCTGAAACAGATAGTGCATGCTCCAACCAGAGGATAAAACATACAGGATCTGGTTCTCACCAACATGAGACAGCATTGCACCCCCCTTGTCACATCCCCACTAATGAGATCAGATCACAAAGCTGGCTCATTTGAACTAAAAATCAACCCAGAAAATCCAGCTACACCAGTAACATTTAGGAACTATTCTAAAGCAAACTACATCCTATTAAGTGACAGTTTGTCAAAATTCAAGGCTCCCAGAACCTTAAGACCACAGCTACCTATACGGAATTATTCAGAGTCACTATACAAACATATGAATGGCTGCATAGAGGCTGTACCTACCAGAAATAAACCCAAAACAAACACTAAACACAAACCCAACTGTTGGAATCCTCGACAAAACAGGGTATATAATAAAAGAAGAAAACTCATGTCTAAAATCAGGAAAAGTAACTCCCTTAAAGACAAGTGCTCTCTTATACAACTAAACAATAAACAAGAGGCCTAATTAAGTCTAACAAGGCCAGCTACGAGGTCAGGATACCCTCACAGACTAAGGACAATCAGAAGGCCTTCTTCAGCTATGTCTGGAACCTTAGAGTTAAACTGGTAGTGAACGGTACCACCTGCACTGATCAGGATGACATAGCAAATCTACTGGCTGATAAATTCAGCTGAAACTTCATCCCCCACTCCACCAGGTCCACCAGTTAAAATCCCCTCCAACATACTTGCCCCAGCTATCAGCAGGGATCAGGTGCTGGCAAAGTCAAGAACACCACCTTCATGTGTCTCAACAGTATCCCCGGTTGCCTTCCGAACAGTCTAAAACATGACTTGTTAGGACCACTTGAGGAACTTTTCAACTACAGCCTTAAACAGCCTACATTCCAAGTTAATAGAGGACCACAACAGTCATTCCCTGCACATGGGTGGACCATCAGCCGAGCCAGGGAACTACAGACTCATCAGTCTAATAAGCTTAATATGCAAAGCCATGAAGTGAATTATGATGGAAATGATAAACAAGGACATTAACAAACTACAGACACTGGGACCATCCCAATTTGGCTTATTATGGGAGGATCATGCCTACTTAACCTAGTAGACTTCTTTGAGAAGGGTAGCAAGGTACTTGATGAGGGAAAAACAGTGCATAGTGTGTATCTTGACCTGGCTATAGCACTTAAAACAATATTCCACTCCAGCATTGTTGACAAGCTGTCTGAGCTATGCTTAAACCCTTACATAATTTGCTGGATTGCTGGCTGGCTCACTGACAGGACCCAAGAATTCAGGATTGGTGAGACCACCTCCACGAAAAAACAGGTCACCAGTGGAGTACCAGGGCTCCATTCTGAGCCTGCTCCTTTTTGGCATCTACTTCTCAGAAGTCAAGGCTAACGTTAAAGGCCTCTGGCTCACAAACTTCTCAAATGACTGTAAAGTGGGAGCTAATATAGATTCCTCCAAGCCACAAACATCTTGTAAGTGGGTTTAACACAGAAAAGTGACTAGTGTCAAAACCTAAAACTCAATGCCAAAAATGCATTATATTGCCCTTTGGGAAACTGTTAATATAAATTAATTACTGCATCAATAAAGCATCCCTAAGAGTTGACACAGTTATAAGGACTCTGGGAACATATGTAGACAGCAATCTGGTCTTTGACTAGCAGGTAGCTAAGATAATAAAAAAAGCATTCCATGTCACTCAACTTATAGTTAAGGCTATGGCATCCGGGTCCAAGGAAGTTATACTACCATTCTACTTCGCCCTTATCAGACCTATCATTGCATACAATGCCCCCTTTGGCATGTATCTAACCAGACATTTGCAACAGTTGGAATGCCCACAAAGGTTTTGCACCAGGAATATTCAGTGCACAAATACCCTATCCTACAGTCTGCTGAGAGGAGATCTTTGACTTGCTTATAGGGTTTCCTCAGACCCAGCCCTGATAGATGTGTTCCCCATGTGCAAAACAAACAGCACCAGGAACAGCAGATCCAGGGATCTGAACTTCACTTGTGACATAAACAAAATGTGCTGGAGAGACAGATATGCATCACAAAGGATCTCAGTACTATGGGATAGGCTTCCCATCCAGGTAAAACAAAGTTCATCCCTGACACTATTCAAACAGAACCTTGAAAACTGGATGGGAAATTGTACATTTTCCCCTGGTCTAGACCCCATATCCCTTACGGACAGAGGCTGTCAATCAGAAAATCATTATCCTAACTAACATCCCCATACAAGCCCTTAACTACCTTCCTACTAACATGTTAACCCCCCATATGATACTTGGGACCCAAATGTTTTAGGAGGTGCAGCTAGGCTTGTAAGGACCCTAGTGGTCGTGAGCGTTGTAACAACAAATGAACCTATTAAACTATGAACAGATGTTACTATTTTAGTTTGTTTTGTCTGTCTTGTATGCTTTGGAGCATTAGAACCTTAGCAACTGTAACATATAATATAAAGCTTGATACATCTTTTCTACAAATTATTAGAGCAGGGTTACCTTCTGTGAAAATGTGCTGAAGTTCTGCCATTTCTGAGAATATTTTCAAAGATGGATTAGGCCACCATCACCAGTAATGGGAAGCAGCCTCACTGGATTCTGTTTTCTTCTTAATTGTAAGGCAAGTGGAAATGGTAAGTAATATGGAAAGTTCTATTTACAAAGGCTGTGGCACTAGAGTTCAGTGCGTGCGTTTGTGAGAGTGTTTCTGAGTTAGGGTTGGAAAATCGAAGTCCTATCTATCCTCACAACTGCAATACCATCCAATTGCCTATTTTTGTCCAATAAAAATATTCAGACAATATACAACCAGATATTTGATCACATAAACAAATACAGTTTGGTCTTCAAAACTCAGCTTAACTTTGAAAAATACCTTGGAGCTGTAACTGCTCTTTATATGGCAATGAGTAAAATCTACAACAATTCAGACAATGGGCATATTATAACTGATACACTCACAGACATGACCAGAGCCTTTTAAACTGTAGACCAGACTATCCTACTTAACTCACTCAAGCCTATAACACCTTTTTTGTATACTTTCAGTTCACACCCATGTCTCATTATGGCATCCAGAACTTGCTGGGTCTGAATTCTTTAACTGAGTGACTTCCTAGCTAATAGTCAGGGCTGGCAACTCGACATGTAAAACTCTACTGCCAATCATTAGCGGACCGGAGTTCCGCTGTGGCGACCCCTAACCGGGAAAAGCTGAAAGACACAACAACAAGAAAGTGCAAGGAGATATTAACAAAATGACACTAAGATTGTTAGTCTTAGATGTCCTTCAGTGGATAAATTAATCTTTGCCACTTATTATTCATATTTTCATATCTGTGTTCATATTTTCATAACTGAGAGACCTACATTTTGTTGAGGTGTTTGGTGTGAACCAGAAATGTGAGAGGTAGTACAAGTCACTGAGAATGTTGGTTCATATCATAATATACAGGAAATATTGCTAGTTGTGTGTTGGTAGTTATGAAAATAAGTAATATTTCCATTCATACTTAATACTTTAATAAACAAGTGACTTTCAAACTGTTGCATAAAATTACGTGAATCCTAAAATGTTGTTAAAGAAAACTGTCCTTGATATTTTCACTCTAAGTTACACATCTTGAAAGATATCCTGTATTATGTATATTGTTGATTATACAATTAGACAAATTTCTTGATATTTCAGTAAATATCTCAATAAACATGCTCTTCTAGAGGAATTTCTTATTGTGTTATAGCATATGTCAGTTTAACAAAATGTTTCTAACAATATATCTCTAGATTGAATAGGTTTCAAGATATTAAAATGTGCTTGTAAAAGTTTAGAAAAATATCATTTGGGTTTTGGGCGCATTATAATATATTATACCATGTATTGAAAAGTCTATGAATGTTCTAATTATTATCACTGTAAATAATATGTCTTACTGATAACATTTCCAGAAAATGGTTTGGAATACAAGATGTATGTAGGCTGTTAGAAGTGTGACATTCCACACCACATAGATAATAATGAACTTCAGGGCAACACTATTGCCTGGCTTAAGAACTGCATACATAACAGGACTTTTCAAATTAATGTGGTATATCTTCTCTCTGTCTCAGAAATAACTAATTGTGGTGTATCACAAGGGTTAATATTGGTTTCACTGATTTTATGCTTTTACTGTTTATTAATGATATTCATACAGACCTTCCATCATATTAACTAATATTATATACTGACATAATATGATTAATTAAGTTTGACAGATCAGAAAAAAAAATTCGAAGAAGTTGATCAACCTGACTTCAAATCAACTATGTCTGCTGACAGATGACAGTAAATGTTCAGTGAATTCCAAGAAATCAGTCGCAGTGCCATTTGTTCCAACTCAGAAGCAATCAAATAATGCTACCACTGCCCCCTGGGCAAACAAACAGTTCTAAACTTATTCTCTAGCATCTTTTAGGCAAGTCCAATCCCATGGGACTTGTCAAAAATATTGTGGCCTCATTTATACATGACCTCTTCTTTTCATTTAAGCTGCACAGACAGCAGTATACAAAACATTTGAACAATTAAAGCTATGCGAAAAAATGTCATATCCCCAATCACATTAAGATTGAGTAACAACTGCTTGGATTGTGCGTATACACAGATTGCAATTTGGACTCTCAAATGCTGTACTCCACTTAGAATGTAACATTTTACTGCAGAAAGCTGTTAATAAAGTGGTTGTTTTGCTTACCTTATCCACTGACACACCACTCTGAGGTCCTAAACAGATTTCATTGGCTACCCTTCAGTAGCCGAGCTACCCCTCTGTGTGATATCATGTTATATATGACTTATTAACATTACAACACTGCTCACACATTGCACAGTAGATTAATGGTTGGTACTACACTATACTCCTTCAGAAATAACACTGACGACTCACTTCTGCTAACACGATAACAATATGTCTAAATTTTAGGTGAAAGATATTTTTTTCAAATATCGGAACAGCATCTGAAAACATTTGCACACAGAAGACATTAAAACATTAAAGCAAGTAATTGCCCCAAGAATCAAAATCGACTCATGGAGACTCGATGGAAAGACCACAGAGGGTTTCATGGTATATAGTATGGGAGCAGATTATCAGGCCTTTCTTCCATACAGATACTGTTATTACTCAGTCGTTGCCCAGCCAAGTTTTGAACCCAGGTCTACTAGTTGATAATCCTGTACCTTAACTCTAAGCTATCAGGCCATGGTACAAAAAGCATTACCTGCTTCCAAACAAACAAACAAACAAAAAAAAAAATACGTGGCACAACTTGTTTAAAGCGAATGCATGCAAATGCATGCAAATGCTTTAGTGACGGTTGTTAGTGAATAACGAGTGTATGTGGTAATGTAGCGGTATGAAATTACTTGTTTTGTAAACTGTACTAGGAGGAACCAGATGATGAACAATGCTTGAAATGGAAGTACTCTATAAATTATACAGTAAAACCATTGTAAATATTTTCTTGCAAATAATTAATGGGTTTATCGTCAGGATGTCATGAGACTGTGGCTGACTTTCATATTCACATGTTACTATAGAGTACAATTGTGAAAGTTAAACTTACTATAAGAGTAGTTGTTCAAGTGAGCACTGCTGCAGTAGCTTTAGCTATATCTGTTATATCCTTCCAAGAATATAGCAGCCGGCCAGATTGCAAAGCTTCAGGGGACCTTCCACTCACCCAAACTGTCAGCAGCTCAAGCTAAGCTGACTAAAAGACAAGTTTGGGCACAAAGCCACAAAGATCTTTCCTGCCAGCTGTGAGGGAGGGAGACTGAGCCCTAAAAAGAGAACGTCAGGAACAACAAAACATAAATGTTCCTACCCTGGCGTAAAAAAACACACTAAAAAGAAGGGGGACTGGTAGGAGGGAGCAGCTACTGAAGCAGTGATCATTCAAACATCTACTGTTATGGTAACTCACACAGTTGTACTATGTTCATCATATTGATCACTACTGCAGCAGCCTTATCTATATGGGTAGATTTCCATAGCTAACTACATTTGGGAGGTTGAAGGAGAAGAGTACAGGAGCCTCTGAAGAATGGTCCTAGCAAATCTTGAACAAGATCTACAGAAGGAAGCAAGCTTATAGTTCTTTGTAAAAGTATGTACAGAGGACTAAATAGCAGCTTCTAAAATACTTCTAGAATACAACCCTTTCAAAAAAAGCCATAGATGAAACTAAGGCCGTGGTAGAGTGAGTCTTGACCCGACCTGGAATATTTTTCTTATGGTAAGTATAACAGAAGGTAAGAGCCATAGAAAAGCAGTTGGAAATAATTCACTGTGCCCTTACTAGGTTAACTGCCCTTGCGAGCCATTGTAAGCCTAGCCAATTACCCCTTGTGAGACTCAAACCCTGTACCTTGTGTTTGTAAGGCAAATACCTTAACCATTAGGCCACCCTCCCAACCCTTGATCTGTTTTGATACATGTTGCCCCTTCACCTTACCTTCACAAGAAAACAAAAATGGATCCAAAGATCTGAAAGATTTAGTTCTGTCAAGATAGTACCTGAGTTGTTTGTGGACATCCAATCCAAAGTATCATTTCTCTGTCATTTTTAGGTTCAGGAAAGAAAATGGAGAGATGGATATTTGGCTCAAAATAAACTTGAATACCACTTTAGGCATAAAAGAAAGATTAGTCCCCACAAAAATGAAAGACCTTATGGAAAAGGAGATGGAGTTGACTCACCATAAGAGCTTGCAAATCATATAACCTTCCTGCAGAGGTCAGAGCAATCAGTAAAACTGTTTTCCATGTTAAGAATCTGAAGTCAGGTAGATTAGCTGATTCAGATAGATCAAATATTATCTTCTCAAGCACAAAATTAAGATCCAAAGGAGAGGTTACCAGTTTTCTTGGATGCCTCTTATGCAAAATCCCTTTCAAGAACATTTTAACATGAGACTACATTGAAAGAGGAGAATCCATGGACAGACATTCATAAATATACAAGAACTGAACCTTGATAGAAAAATAAGAAAGTCCATAGAATGGTAACTCACACAAATGTTGTAAACCAGAGAACAACTAGCCCTAAATGGGTGCTGGTTGTGTTGTTGGCACCAACTAGAAAACCTTTTCCATTGCTAATATATGATTTTCTTGCAGCAGGCTTTTTTTTGCCTCCATTAGTACCTGCTGCACATACTCAGTAAACTGGTGCCTAAAAGGAATTAAGATCCTAATATCCTATTATCCATGCAGTCAGTTGAAGGTCATTGATGTTGGGGAGTATCAAACACCATTGTTTTTGTGTGAATAGATCCAGTCTGTGAGGAATCTTGTGGTAATTGCTTCTCACCATTTACAAAAGAAGGGAGAACCACAGTTGCCTGAGCGAGAAGGGAGTCACCGCAGTGATCTTGGGGAATTCCTTCTGAATCTTCAGATGTACCCTGGATATTAGTGGAAAGGATGGAGAAGTATACAGGAACATCCTTGTCCAAGGAAAAGAAAAGGCATCTGTCTTTCATAGTGATGAATATAAGGTTTTATAGATTCTAAGTGTACAACTCATTGTATATTCACTACATTTATGAACACCAACTGCTGTGGCGTATAATGGTCATGCCTATTAGTTTCCATTATCAATATCAAAGATAATGATTTTGAAAACAAATTTAAGTGCATTTTATTTTTCCCAATATCATATTATCTATTCCAGTGATATGTGTTTGATAACCATCTCTCTATTGAGTACTCCATTAAACAATATACTATACTTCCAAAGACTCAGGAATTCAAACTCTTTTAGGATATCTCAAAAATATGCTATTTTTCCCATCAAAGACTGGGTTTTACAGAATGATTAGAATTATTCCCATATCTGACTTCTAATCTCTGTAGAATAATATAAAATTCATTACAGGTCTCATGTAATGATTTTACAATATTTTAGTGATGTTGCTATGCATATTATATGTTCATTATATAAAGCAGAGAATGCTCTATTTAAATAAACAAAAACTATGAAAATATGTATTAAAAATACAAGAATTTAAATGTATCAGAACTAAATGTTTATAAACGTTAACAAATGCTTTATCAGAACAGTCATGTTGTGCACTTAATTGCATTTCTTTCATTTATCCTGTAGATGGCATTAGAGACTGACTATTCAGGTTATTATCTTGCGTTGCGAAGTTCCTCGGCACAGAATTCACACAGTAAACGTCTCCTTGGAAATTATACTCTTTTCTGTCTTCACTACTAGCAGCCGTAGTGCGATTGCATCACAGGGCTGTTTACCAATTCAGATCCATGAGGCTCAGGAGGGAAATCATAAGCAGCTTTTCACTACCAAAGCTGTAGATTACCTCGCGCAACTCCGGGACAAAACAAAATGGATAGAAAAAAGTAGAGAGGGAGAGAGCTGATATTCAATATAATAAACATAACAAACTCTTATTTCCTGAACCCAACAAACCACTAGACCACCACAGAAGTACCAATTAACACCAAACCTTCCACTTCTCCACAACAAACACCAATAAAAAACAAAGTTATTTTACAATCCAATAATCAAGGAATCTTACTACACCAGCTAAATAAAAGTCATCCATTCAACATCACATTTACACAGTCCCAGCTCCAACCAAAGACCCGATGACAAAATCAAGACACATCATCTCAGCAAAAAGCATTTCCTATGTCTATCACCACAACCACCAGCATACCCCACTACCAGAACAACAAATAGGAAATATTATTAACAAAGTAACGTCATGGTAATAATATCTATCAAGAGTCTCTCTTCATAATGAGATAAGATAACAAAACAACAAATAAAAAAAAAATAAAAAAAATTTCTACAGTATCAAAGACCCTCGTTATTGCCATCTTTAAGTCTCTGTATTTCTTTTAGTCCCCAAGATACCATAAAATTCACTCCCAGGTTATACAGAGCATCTATAACAATCAGCTAATAAAACTAGAAAATTTTAAATAAACTAAATAGCTTTTACTTGCTATAGTAATCAAGCCACATTTAATAAAGTAAACTAGATTTACTAATAATAAACTATAAAAATGTCATTGAAACAACTATGTACCATGGAAAAAAAGATTTAAACAATAAAAACTCACCTGTTAAACCATTTCCATCTCCCCAACTTCTAGGTTAAGTAATAAGTCTTAAGTAAAGGAAAGCCAGTGTAAAATATTTTAATTAATCACTTATTCTTGAGCTTCGTTTTATCTTCAGAAATCTTCCAGGAACCATTGTCAGCATTTCTTTTAAGACTGGCATTTGCCCAATCCATATCCTCTATTTTATCAAATGGTTTTCTTGTTTTGACAAAAGTGATGGCAGTTTCTATGTCATCAAATCTTTTTGGACCATCTTGAAGAAATATTTTTAATTTGGCCAGAAATAATAGGTGAGATTTTATTTGGGCATTTTTAAGTTCTTTAAGCATTGGCAGGAAAAGTTTTCTTTTGGCTATTACAGAAGATGAGTAATCATTATCAAAGTGTATCATATTTTCTTTATATTTAATAGGAGATTTAGCCCATGCAGTCTTTAACACTATCTCCTTATCATGTGATGATAGAAACTTCACTATAACAGATTTAGTAGAATTGGTTTTACCTTTTTTTGAAGAAGCCAAGGACCTGTGGGCTTTCTCTGTCCCATATGAGAGAGCTTCAGGAAGCTGCAGTACCTTGGGAAGCCAAGAAGTTAAGAATGTTTCCATATTACCTTCTTCGACATTATCAGGTAATCCAAAGACCCTAATATTATTTCTTCTTGATCTATTCTCTAGATCATCAACTTTTGTTTGTAAAAGAGTATTTTGTTTTAAGAGAAAGTCTATGTTATGTTCATCTTCTTGAATTCTAGTGTCCATATAATTCAGTGAGGTCTCTATTGCTGTAATCTGTCTCTTTTGTTGCTTGAGGTCTTCATGTAACATTTCCATTTGTTGGGAACATTTTTCTTTGAAATTGTCCAGTTTTACATCCATTCTATCAATTTTTGTTGTCAATTCTTGAATATTAGATAATAGTGACTGAAGTTCCTTCTTAATAGTTGTTTCTTAAAGAGTAATTTTGGAGAAGCTCATTCTGTAGCCTGGAGTCAAAATATTTTCTCTAGCACTTTTTGACAAGAAAAAATAAAAAATATATAGAAATTTCTATATACTATCCTAAAGGATGATTAGTAGATACCAAATATGTAAAAAAATAGGATAGATAAATTCCAAAAATCCTGTCATAAATATTCTGAAAAGGCAGAGCAGAGAGAAAGTGCTGTTACTCAGTGCTCATCTTGGCCATGCCCTGTCGTGATTTGTTGATGCACCACATGACTGCAGTATTGTCTGTAACCACATGAAGAGGTCCCAAGGACCAAAGATGGTTTATTGAGATGAGTGCCTGGACAAGCATCTCCTTGATGTATCTAACTGACTTCTTAGGACCACAATCCTGTGTGAAAGAGTGAAGAAAGACTTCTGAATGTTCTCCTGGAATCCCAGCTTATGTACAAGATTTCTAAATCTAGATATAGAGAGAGAGAGAGATTCCTGAAACTTCGAAAAAGACTCTGCAAAGATAAGAAAGTCATCTGAATATCAAAAAATGTGGATATCCTGTAGCCTGCAATGAGCTACAACTGGAGCTATACACTTTGTGAGCATTCTTGGTGCAGTGGATAGTCCAAAGGGTAAAGCAGAGAAAGGATAATGTGATCCAGAGACACAAAATTTGAAGAGCAAAGGAACAGCACAAGCTGGCCATCTGTCTTCAAAAGTCTTAAAGGAGTGTAATCTTCAGTGGCAGGAAAGCTCTGAAGGGTTTCATACCCAAATGAAACTTGGGAGGGTGGCCTAATGTTTAAGGTGTTTGCCTTACAAACACAAGGTGCAGGGTTTGAGTCTCACAAGGCATAATTGGCTAAGCTTAAAATGGCTCGCAAGGCAGTTAGCTTAGTACTAATCTATGAACCTATGAACCTACAGTAGTAGCCTGCTTCTATGAACTTGTCTTGTATTCAGCTCAGCTTGAGCTGCTTGACAGTCTTGGCATGTGGAAGGTGTCCTTAAGCTTTGGAAGCTGTTTGAGTATTATATGCTTGGCAGGAAATAACCCATATAGCTAAGGCTACTGCAACAGTTATCAATATGATGAACATCTATTGTGAAAACAAACTTGAACCTTACCATAAGTATCTATGTGCACTCTTTGTATGCATGTGCGTATATGCATTGCTTTTTGCTTTGGAAATTCTGTGACTGGGCTGTGGGTGAATGTGTCAGCTGAAAATAACACCCACCTAGTAATACAAAAGAGGAAACAAGCAAATGCATTATACTGGTAGACAAATAGATTGATAGATAGATAGATAGATAGATAGATAGATAGATAGATAGATAGATAGATAGATAGATAGATAGATAGATAGACAGATAGAGAGATATACAGACAGATAGATAGATAGATAGATAGATAGATAGATAGATAGATAGATAGATAGATAGATAGATAGATAGATAGCTGTTATGTCTTGAAAATACTAAATCTGAACTTTCTTAGAGTTGGGCCTTGAAACCTTTATTGTGTAGGGACATGGTCTACCCTACTTTGTTTTGCTTTGCCTTCTGTAGACTATCTGAGCTTTTCATACTTTGATTCACAATTTACATTCAAAGATGGTATCAGATCATGTGACAGGATCATTCTGCCACATCACTACTGTTGATAGTTGCTGGGGTCGTTGGGAGTCATTTTTCACATCTGTCTTTTATCATATTTGAAAACAGTACAGCCACCTTCGCGTAACTGCTAAACTCATGTAATGTAGCTGTTCCCTTTGCTACAAAAACTACATGCATGCCATACCACCCACAGCTTTAAATATTGTCCTAGGACACTCTTTAGAGGACTTTAGTTCAGTGAAGTCATATGGTATAATCACTGACCAAAACTGAAAGACTGATTAATTTATTAAATCAGATTCTCTTCTAAGCAGTCCACATCTTGAAGTGCTATACAGATAAAATATGTATGATTAACTAAGCAAAGGTCAAAACAGCAAGCATATTTGTGTTCCCCAATCTTCAGTTTGCCCCTTGCAGTAAACAATGCAATTAAGCACACACACACACACACACACACACACACACACACACACACACACACACACACACACACACTTGTATTTTCTGAGTATAGCTACTGATATAAGGTCAATAAATGAATGATACATCCCTGCTTGTAATCTGTATTTAGTAAAGTCTTTCCTTGTCAAAACCTCATTCGAGCATAATCGGTTTAGTGACTGCATTTTCTCAGTTGTAGTATCAAATAATGGAATAGCCTTTCTCAAACCACTCTCAAGTTTCCTTTCATAAAGGCACCGCGCTTTCATTTCTATACTAATTCGTTCTGTAATTGCAACAATGGTTTCACCTGACAAGAGTCATTCAGTCTGATTCTGACCCCACCTTGTCCTATGTAACTCAAGATTGTGACCTCAGTATTTCCATATTATCAGTGTCTTATACCACTGTGCAAACTCATTTTTTTGCAAAGAAAGCAGCCCTTGTTTTCGTCTGAATGTAATCGCATTCAGTGTTACAAATCACAACTTAATTGCACCAGTCTCATTAGTACTTTGTATAACAATAGTAATAAAACCTTTTTTTTACTTACAACTATCTTTTTTCTACAGCATCTTATTTCCATCAACTGTACTCACCTTTGTTTATCTTCTTCCATAATGATGCTTTTCAAGCATAAGTGTAATCACTGATATTTCTCACTGTTTCTGTTTTGACATTATTACTTGCAGTTTGGTCATTAGGGGATTTATTTTTCCACCTAACATCAGAAGGCATTATGCTAAGGCATGATTTTGTATAGTTGTCCTTCTTATTTTATTGGTTTATTTCATAGTGCTAGTCATTACATTTGAAGATCATTGCAATTTGTAAACTGTGTGTTTCAATTAATTGATTTACATGAACTTTTCTTTCTGAATTTCTGCAGAAAATTAGCTATGCCTATTTCAGGTTTCCTGGATATTAATTCTTGCTCTATAAATGTGCCCTGAAAATGGTCTATGTATTCCCAAATTCCTAGAGGACAGTGTCAGTTAATACAATAAAAAATCAATAGATGTTATCTCAACACATTTTATTACCAGTATGCTGACGAGTCCCGACTTTCAGAGTAGTTTCCCACAGATACAGTTCATACCAACCGGAAAATGGCTTGGTTAACATCAACTAGTGACATGTATGTCCCTGTAAAGAGGAAAGCTAATGATTTTCACAACACCAATCAATAAATATGCACATTTCACTGTAACACTGAAAAAGTCAGAAAGCAAAAGCAAATTAATTCTGCAACAAGAAAGTC